>NC_043703.1:116478066-116598544 GCF_006229205.1 Suricata suricatta
TCTCTCTCTCTCTCTCTCTCTCTCTCTCTCTCTCTCTTTCTTTCTTTTTGGGCTACTAGATGGTTTTGATGAATTTGCTGTGCTCTAGGAGTGTTTGGGTACTTCTTTGAGAATCAGGCTTTGGCTGATTATGCTAGGGTTATGCTTTAGCTGTCTTGAAAAGAAGTCCCTGGCTCCCCCAGGTAATTCAACCCATGGGTTTGTTTGTTGGGTTTTTTTAAATAGATCTCTTGGTATGTGTTTGCCTTAAAAGGAGGCTTCCCAACTAGAAATTTATACCAAAGAACCCCAAGGCTCCAGAGATTCACCTTCTCAGCATGCATTCAGCCTTTAATTATCTTAAGGGGCAAATAGTCCAGGGTGCAGCAGTGGGTGGTTCTGGAGAATGAGGACATGTACTGACTACCCAGAATCTGTAATCTTAAATTCTCTAGTTCATTTAAGGAGCAGGTTCTCTGGCTTAATGTCTCCATGAAAACTCTCTTTAAACTATGGTAAGACAAGGCATTTGCCAATCCTGTAATCTAAGAATTGCAGTCCTGTGCTCATCAGACTGACAGTTCAGGAAGTTCTCCATAGACAGGTACAAGAGGTGCATATTCTAGAATTAGGTAAACTCTGATGGCATCATGGGAGTAACTGTACAGTCTGAAAATACTTGGTTACCTAAGATGGGATTGGATTTGTGCTTCTCAGCCGATGCTTAGCTCTTAATTTCTTTAGTTGAGCTTTAAATCATACTTCAAGAGCCCAGATAAAATTGCTGTTTCTTTCCCCAAATAAACATTATCAAAGTTCTTTTACCCAGTAGGCAGCCAAATCAAAATCTTCCAGAGTCCATTGTTTTTGTTGATTCTTCATTTTTCTGTTTTGATGCCAGTTCCTTTTCAGAATTATTTCCAAGGGCTGATGGCTTTAGTAACCTAGCGACAGGACTCGGGACACTGGTTGCCTGCAATTGCTTCTACTTCAGATTCTAAACCAGTTTATGGCTGAAGACAAACTTTTGTGCTCATGAAGGCACTCACTGGGAGGAATATGAAGGACACAAGATCCGCCAAGCCTTGTCACTCTGTAGTCAGAGATTTATTTTAGAGGAAAGGAAAATGGATTTCAGAGGACAGCTGGTAGTCTCTGCCACAACTGTAAATAGAAACATTTTGGAGCATAATTAGCCACTTCTTTTTTTGTATTGCGTTTTTTCACAAGTTATGTTGTATTCTGGGCAACACTTCAAAATTTTACCCCCCTTTTTGCTATTTCTAAATGAATGTTCCAGAAATAGATCACGTTAATCTCATAATCAAAAAGTTTTCGTTGTCCTTAAGAATAAAATCTAAACTCTTTTAGCACAGTCTTTCAGAACAGTAAAATCAACTACCAAACAACTTTTCAGACACCTCTTTTCTTTGTAAATTCTATATTCAAATAAACCATATACTTGCCCTGTTACTTAGATATTCAGTTGCTTTCCTGACTTTGTTGTTTTCATATGTAGTTACCTTGCCTAAAATGCCTTTCTCTTTCTGTATCAATGTGTATTCTAACACTCAGATCAGTTGTTACTTTATTCTAGACTTCTTTCATGATCCTTCTAGCTAGGGGTAGTTTTTCCTCCTTTGAGTACATACACTTCTTTATCTGTCTTTCTCTCATGTTGTAATTTTTTTTGTATGACATATTTTTGTACATTTTTAAACGCCAATTTGTATTAAGAATTTCTAAACACATTTCTAAATGGTCTTTTTTTTCCCCCTAAAATATTAGGAACAGTACCTTTCATGTGTTAGATGCTCTAGAGGTATTTTAAAATATTTTTTGTCAACGTCCAGATCTGGATACTGTGTTTATTTACCTACCTTAGGTTCCAGCGGTGCTGCTGCTGCAGAGCCCTCAGCTCCACTACAAGACATAAAGATTGAAAGTCTACCAGACACTGAAGCCATTAAACAGAAAGAGGAGATCCATAGTGAGGAGACAGTTCCTAAGGAAGCCTGGACAGAAGAACAAGAATCCTTTCAGATAGATATGGCAGGTAATGAGATTGGGGCAGGGGGCTTGGGGGTGGGGAGAGTACAAGGGAGAGAGACAGAGAGCCTGTGTCTGTGTGTTTCCATTTTATTCTGATGATAAATAATATTGCTTCGTGCTTTACATAGAGATCCATTTTTCTTTTTTCTTTTTTCTTTTTTTTTTTTTGCTTTCTCATGCAAATCACTTCAGTGCTACTTTGTGCTGATGTATACCTTGATTTATAAAATAATTGTTACCACTGGGAAAATATTGTGAACTTAGAAACAGGATTACAAATAGTTTAAGGCTGATAGTAATAAAAGTGAAGGATCGTGTCTCATTACTGAAATAGGGGAAAACCTAAAATCTGAAGGCATTCCAGAAGACTGTGATAAAGACAGAAAGAGCCTCAATATGAATGTTTAAAAAATTATTGTAAAAACAAGCCAAGAATAGATTTATTTATGATTATCAGTGGCTCCCTACTTTTTTAAAATAAATTTTTTTTAATTCAAATTAGTTAATATATAGTGTTGGTTTCAGGAGTAGAACCCAGTGACTCCTCACTTCCATGTAAAACCTAATGTTCATCCCAAGTGCCCTCCTTAATGCCTGTCACTCTACCATGTCCTTTGAAGCAACCCTCAGTTTGTTCTCTGTATTTAAGAGTCTCTTAGGGGGCGCCTGGGTGGCTCAGTCGGTTGAGCGTCCGACTTCAGCTCGGGCCATGATCTCCGGGTTTGTGAGTTCGAGCCCCACATGGAGCTCTGTGCTGACAGCTCGGAGCCTGGAGCCTGCTCAGATCCTGTGTCTCCCTCTCTCTCTGTCCCTCCCCCACTCATGCTCTGTCTTTCTCTCAAAAATAAATAACATAAAAATTAAAAAAGAAAAAAAAAAAGAGTCTCTTAGGGTTTGTCTTCCACTCTTTTTTTATCTTATTTTTTTTTTTACCCATGGCCCCTATTTCTAACATAAAAGAACATATAGAACGTAAGTTTTTCATAGATTTTGGATGCTAACTTTTATCCGATATGTCATTTGCAAATATCATTTCTTTGTTTGTTGCCTTTTAGTTTTGCTGATTGTTTCTTTAGCCATGCAGAAGCTTTTTATCTTGATTAGGTCCCAGTAGTTCATGTTTGCTTTTGTTTCCCTTGCCTTGGGAGACATGTCAGATAAGAAGTTGCTGCGTCCGAGGTCACTGAGGCTGTTCCCTGTTTTCTCCTGTATGGTTTTGATGGTTTCCTATCTTACATTTAGGTCTTTTATCCATAGTGGTCCACGTTCATTCTTCTGCATGTCACTGTCCAGTTTTCCAAACACCATTTGCTAAAGAGACTATATTTATTTCCTTGGATATTCTTTCCTGCTTTGTCAAAAGTTAGTTGGCCATGCATTTGTGGGTCCATTTCTGGGTTCTCTATTCTGTTCCATTGATCTATGTGTCTGTTTTGATGATTACAGCTTTGTAATATAGGCTAAAGTCGGGAATTGTGATGCCTCCAGCTTTGGGTTTTTTTTTTTTTTTTCGACTTTACTATGGCTATTCAGGGTCTTTTCTGGTTCCATACAGTTTTTAGAATTGTTTGTTCTAGCTCTGTGAAGAATGCTGTTGTTATTTTGATGGAGATTGCATTGAATGTGTAGATTGCTTCGGGTAGTATCAACATTTTAACAATATTTATTCATCTAATCCATGAGCATGGAATATTTTTCCACTTCTTTGTGTCTTCTTCAGTTTCTTTCATAAGCATTCTAAGTTATAGTATTTAAAATAATAAAAGTTACTTCTAAAAGAGTTAAAATCACACTGTAAAACATCCAAAATATTCAGAAAAATGGTAAGAGTAACAGGAGAGTAAAGGGAGGAAAAAAGAAAAGAGTAAGCTTGTAACAAAAGAAAAAAATACCATAAAATAGAGAATGGAAGACAATATAAGACAATATAGACATTTATGGGATAAATTGATCTATTTAAAAGAAAACCTTTTCAAATTAGGTTAAAAGACAGAGTTCCATGCTATATAGCAGACACATTGAAAATAAAATGACTTAGAATGGTTGAGAATAAAGAAAAACTACAGATATATTAAAAAGAAATTTGGAGACATGATATTAATATAGACAACACCCAAGTGTTACAGGTTGAATTAAGAAGGTATCTTTTTTTTAATACAATTATTAGGTTGGCTAATATAGAATATATACAATGTGCTCTTGGTTTGGGGGGCAGAGTCCCATGATTCATCGCTTACATATAACACCACTGCTCATCCCACCAAGTGCCCTCCTCAGTGCCCATCACCCATTTTCCCATCTCCCCTGCACTCCCGATCAACCCTCAATTTGTTCTCTGTATTTAAGAGTCTCTTATGGTTTGCTTCCCTCCCTTTCTTAAGGAGGAAATTTTTATACTGATTTGCAGTCCACAAAAAGGCTGTATACCACATAACTATTTAATCATGAATTAGCATAAAAATATATATAAAATGAAAATGTGCTTAAATGGGGAGAAGGAATTTTGCTTGGGGATGGGAGGAATGAAGAACAGACCATAAACTAACAGAAAACTCTAGGAACCTTCAAGGAGAAATAGACAATACAAAATAGTAGTAGAGAAGTTAAATATACATGCTTAGCTCATGAGAGATCATAGAAATGAAATTATTTATAAAAAGCATAGTTGAAAATACATCTTGGAATAATGCAAATAATGAGGTTGATCATAGATATGTATAAATGTTTGTATGATTTAAAAAACACTTTAGGGGCACCTGGGTGGCTCAGTCAATTATATGTCCGACTTCGGCTCAGGTCATGATCTCATAGTTCGTGGGTTCGAGCCCCGCATCAGATTCTGTGCTGACAGCTCAGAGCCTAGAGCCTGTTTCAGATTCTGTGTCTCCCTTTCTCTCTCTGCCCCTCTCTAACTCATGCTCTGTCTCTCTCTGTCTCAAAAATAAATAAACTATAAAAAATAAATAAAAAACACTTTAAAACTTTTCAAATGCCCATAGAACATTTGTAAAGAGCTTTATTGATACATATATTGATATATAACTATACAGTTAATGCATTTAAAATGTACAGTTCAGTGGTTTTTACCCTATTTGCAGGTATGTGCAGCCATCAAAACAGTCGATTTTAGAATGTTTTTGTCTCGTCAGGAACAAATCCTATACCCTTAGCTATCATGCCTCTACCTCTTCAGCACCTACCACTAATCTACTTTGTCTCTGTAGATTTTTCTATTCTGGACCTTAATACAATAACTAACTAGTATGGAATCATGCAAAAACACTTAGCATGATGTTTTTAGGTTCATATAAGTTATAAAATGTATCGATACTTTATCCATTTTGGTCGCTGAATAATATTCCATTGTATGTATATGCCACATTTTCTTTGTTCATTCGCCCATTGATGGACATTTGGGTTGTTTCTGCCCTTTGGCTATTATGAATTATGCTTCTGTATAAATACTATGTACAAGTTTTTGTATGGACATATGTTTTCATTTCTCTTGAGTATATATCTAGGAGTAGAATTGCTGGGTCATGTGATAACTTTATATTTAACCATTTAAGGAATTCTCAGACTCTGCCAAAGTTGCTGCACTATTTAACATTCCCACTAACAGTTTCTGGATTCGTTTCTCAACAGTGACACTTCTTATTTCTCCCTTTTTGATTGTACCCATTCTAGTTGGTATAAACTGGTATCTCATTTTGTTTTTGATTTGCATTTCCCTCATGACTAATGATGTTGAACATCCTTTTGTGTGTTTATTGGCCAGTTGTACATCTTCGTTGGAGAAATATTTATTCAGAAGTTGGTGTGGTTTTTATTTGGGTTATTTCTCTTTCTATTGAGTTCTAAGATTTATTTATATGTTTCAGATACATTTTTTCTGTCAAAATTTTGATTTGCAAACATGTTCTCCCATTGTATGGGTTGTCTTTTCACTTTCTTGATATCCCTTATAGTAGAAAAGTTCTGAATTTTGATGAAGTCTATCTCTTTTGTCTTTTGCTGCTCACATTCTTGGTGTCATATGTAGCAATCCTTTGCCAAATCCAAAGTCATGAAGATTTATCCCTATGTTTTCTTCTAAAGGTTTTATAGTTTTAATTTTACTTTTATGTCTTTGATCCATTTTGAGCTAATTTTTGTATATGGTGTGAGATAAGGGTCCAACTTCGTTCTTTTCCATGTGGCTCTATAGTTGTCCCAGCACCTTTTGTTAAAAAGACTTCTTTCTTCATTAAATGGGCTTGACTCTCTTATCAAAAAGCAGTTGACCATAAATGTCTGGATTTATGTCTGGGCTCTCAATTCTATTCCACTGATCTTTAGGTCTCTCCTTGTGTCAGTGCCACACTGTGGTGATAACTGTAACTTTGTAGTTAAGTTTTGAAATTGGCAAGTGTTAGTCCTCTCACTTTGTCTTACTTTTCAGAATTGTGTTGGCTATTTTAGTTCCATATGAATTTTGGAATCCACTTGGCAATTTCTCTAAAGAAATCAGCTAGGTTCTGGTATGGATTGTGTTAAATCTGTGATCATTTTGGGAACTATTGCCTTTTAAACAATATTAAACCTTCCATTTTGTGAAAATGGGATATTTCTTTAATTTCTGTCCATAATATTTTGTAGTTTTCAGAATAGGAGTTTGTACTTTTTCATTAAATTTATTCCTAAATATTTTAATTTTGTTTAATGCTATTGTTAATGGAATGGTTTTCTTAATTTGTTTTTTGTTTTTTAATTGTAAATGTGTTACCATACAATTGTTTTGTTTTTTTCTATTTACTTTTTATCCTGAAACCCATGCTGAACTCATTTAGTAGTTCTAATATAAAAATTTTTAATGCTTATTTATTTTTGAGAGAGAGAGCATGCACTAGTGAGGGAGGTACAGAGAGAGGAGAACTGAGTATCCAAAGTGGGCTCTGCACTGACAACATCAAGCCCAATGAGGGGTTCACACTCGTAAACCATGAGATCATGACCTGAGCTAAAGTCAGATGCTCAACTGACTGAACCACCCAGGGGCCCCTAGTTTTTCTAATACAAAACTTTTATGTATTCCATAGGACTTTCTGGATACAAGACCATGTCATCTGCAAATGTAGTTTTACTTCTTCCTTTGCAATCTGCATGTCCCTTTCTCCCCCCCCCCCCCCCCCCATTGTCCTGGCTAGTATCTCCAGTACAATGTTAAATAGAAGTGGCAAGGGTAGACATCCTTGTATATTCCTGTCTAGGGGGCAGACATCCTGTCTTTAAATATTGAGTATGATTTTAGCTGTGGGGTTTTCATAGATAGTCTTTATGCGATTGAGGAAATTCTCCTCTACTCCTAGTTTGTTAAGCGTTTTTATCAAGAAAAGGGGTTTAGATTTTGTCAAATGTTTTTTCTCTGTCTTTTGAGATAAACCAGTGGGTTTTGCTTTTTATTTTGCTATTTGGATGTTGAGCCAACCCTGTATTTATGGGATAAATCTCACTTGGTGAAGTGTATTAATATTTTTTATATGTTGCTAGATGTTAGTTTGCTGGTATTTTGTGGAGACTTTTTGTGTCTGTATTCATAAGAGATATTGGTCTGTAGTTTTCTTGTGATATCTTTTTTGAATTTTATTATCATGATAAGACTAGCCTCATAAAATGAATTGGGAAATGTTCCCTTCTCTTTATTTTTTGGAATAACTTGTAAAAAAAACTAGTGTTAAAACTTTAAATGTGTGGTAGAATTCAAGGGTAAAGCTGTCTGCGCCTGGACTTTATTTTGTAGGTAATTTTTTTTTATTACTGACTCAGACTCTTCACTTGCTTTCAATATGTTCAAATTGTCTATTACTTCTTGTGTCATTTTAGTGGCTTATGACTTTCTAGGAATGGAATCTTTCCATTTCATTTATCTAATTTGTTGGTATATGTAGTTCATAGTATTCCTTTATAATCCTTTTTATTTCTGCAATTAAAGTGTACTTATTAGTTACAGATTGGTAGTAAAGTTTTTTCTTTCATTTTAAAAAACATTTTTAATAGTTTATTGTCAAATTGGTTTCCATATAACACCCAGTGCTTCTCCCCACAAGTGCCCCCCACCATGACCATCACCCCCTCCCTCCCCCTCCCCCCTCAGTCCATGGTTCATTTTCAGTATTTAGTAGTCTCCCTTGATCTGTGTCCCTCACTCTCCCCCACTCTCTTTCCCCCTTCCTCTCCCTATGGTCCCCTGCCAGATCTCTCCTGTTAGACCCTATGGATGCAAACATATGGTATCTGTCCTTCTCTGCCTGACTTATTTCGCTTAGCATGACACCCTTGAGGTCCATCCACTTTGCTACAGATGGCCATATTTTATTCTTCCTCATGGCCATATAGTATGCCTCCATTGTATATATGTACCACATCTTCTTGATCCACTCATCAGGTGCTGGACATTTAAGCTCTTCCCATGATTTGGCTATTGTTGACAGTGCCGCTGTGAACATTGGGGTACATATGCTCCTATGCATCAGCACTTCTGTATCCCGCTCCCCCCTCTTTCATTTTTGATGTGAGTCCTTTCAGTTTTTTCTTAATCTAGCTAAAATTTGTCTCTTGATCTTTTTTGTTGTTGTTGATCTTTTGTGAGAACCAACCTTTGGTTTCAATTATTTTTTCCTTTTTTATTCTCTTTCTGACTAGTTTCCATTCTGATCTTTATAAATTCCTTCTTTAGTTTTAATTTGCTCTTTTTCCAAAGCTTACAGTGGAAGTTTAGGGTTTTTTACTTGAGAAATTTCTACATTCTTGGTACAGGCACTTACAATAATAAATTTTCCTCCTAAGATTTAGCTCTATCCTGTAAGTCTGTTGTCATTTATTAAAAGTATTTTCGGGGCACCTGGGTGGCTCAGTCAGTTAAGCGTCCGGCTTCGGCTCAGGTCATGATCTCACAGTTTGTGGGTTCGAGCCCCACGTCGGGCTCTGTGCTGATGGCTAGCCTGCAGCCTGCTTCAGATTCTTTGTCTCCCTCTCTCTCTGGCCCTCCCTTGCTCGCACTGCCTCTCTCTGTCTCTCAAAAATAAATTTAAAAACATTAAAAATTATTTTTTAAAAAGTATTTTCCTTTTATTGGGTCCCATTTTAGTTTTGTTATTTATCTATAAATTCAAGTTCGTTAACATACAGTGTAGTATTGGTTTCATGAGTAGAGCCCAGTGATTCATCACTTCTATATAACTAACACCCAGTGCTTATCCCATCACATGCCCTCCTTTGCCCTGCCCATACACATTTAGCCCATCCCCCCCAGCCACCCCCCCTCCCGCAACCTTTAGTTTATTCTCTGTATTTAAGGGTCTTTTATGGTTTGGCTCCCTGTTTTATTTTTCCTTCCCTTCCCCTGTGTTCATCTGTTGAGTTTCTCAGATTCCACACATGAGTGAAATCATAATATATTTTTCTCTGACTTATTTTTCTTAGCATAATACATTTTTGTTCCATCCCCATTGTTGCAAATGGCAAGATTTCAATCTTTTTGATCACTGAGTAATAATTGATTGTATTGTATACCACATCTTCTTTATCCATTTGTCCGTTGATAGACATCGGGCTCTTTCCATAAGTTGACTGTTGTTGATAGTACTGCTATAAACATGGAGTACATGTGCCCCTTTGTATCCTTTGGATAAATACCTAATAGTGCAATTGCTGGGTCATAGTGTAGCTCTATTTTTAATTTTTTGAGGAACCTCTGAACTGTTCTTAGGAATGGCTGCACCAGTTTGCATTCCTACCAACAATGCAAAAGTGTCCCCCTTTCTCCACATCCTGGCCAACATCTGTTGTTTCCGGAGTTGGTTGTTTTAGCCATTCTGACAGGTGTGAGGTAGGACCTCATTGTGGTTGAAGCCTCTGCACAGCAAAGGAAACAGTCAACAAAACTAAAAGGCAGCCAATGGAATGGGAGAAGATAGTTGCAAATAACATATTAGATAAAGGGTTAGTATCCAGAATCTATAAAGAACTTATCAAACTCAACACCCGAAAAACAAATAATCCAGTGAAGAAATGAGCAGAAGACATGAATAGACACTTTTCCAAAGAAGACATCCAGATGGCTAACAGACACATGAAAAGATAGATACTCAGAGAAATAGTAAAAGTATTTTCTGATTTCTCTTGGTTTTTTTCCCTATAGGCTACTTAGGAATATTTAATTTCCACATATTTGAGCTTCCCAAATCTTATTCTTCTGTTGACTTCAAATTTCTTTCTACTGTGGTTGGAGAACATACTTTGTATTATTTCTATCCTTTTAAGTTTACTGAGGTTTGTTATATGGCCTAGCATGTGGTCTGTCCTGGCAAATATTCCATATGCACTTGAGAGGAATGTGCACTTTGCTCTTGTTAGGTAGCATGTTCTGTAGATAACTACTAGATCTAGTTGGTTTATAGTGTTGTTCAAGTTTTCTATTTCCTTGTTACTCTTCTGTCTAGTTGTTTTATCCATTTTTTTAAAATGGCATATTGAGGTCTCCAACTTTTTTTAATTGTCTCTTTCTTCTTTTTGTTAGTTTTTGCTTCCTGTATGTTGATGCTCTGTTATCAGGTAGATATATGTTTATAACTCTTATATTTTCCTCACAGATGACCTTATTTCATTATGAAATATTCCTCTTTATCTGTGGGAGCATTTTTTATTTTAGGATTTTAGTATAGCCACTTCAACTTTCTCATCATTGCTGTTTACATGATACATGGTTTTCCATCCTTACATTTTCAATCTATTTGCATCTTTATATTTAAAATATGTGCCTTATAGACAATTTATAATTGGGTCATATTTTTTAAAAAACTAACAGTCTCTACTTTTTGATTTAATTGTTTAAGCCATATTTGTTATTATGGATATAGCTGAATTTATACCCACCATTTTACTTTTTGTTTTCTATATATCTATACCTGGCAAGATGGTGGGTTAGCTATCCTGAAAAACTCCCTTGAAGAAATAACGAGAGTGCTAGATAAAAATATCAAAGCTATCTTATAAAACTTAGAGTTGACATGAAAATTAAGTATCTTCAGTTCCTAAAAATAAAGTGAAAGCAGGAACCTACCCTAGGCATAATTAAGCACCAAAGCAGACTGTCATCATAAGTGTTTCAGCTGAAGTCTGTAGATCTGGGATTTATTTTTAAGGTCTACCTGAAGTTGGGAACAAAATATAGAACTTAGGCCACACCCATAGATGGAAAAGTCCTGCATAAAGCTGGGTTTCCAGTAGGCTGCAATCTAGTAAGAGAATAAATAAGACATAAACACATCCATGCAGAAGAGGAAAGCAAGGAAACTTGACTGTCTTAACTCCAGTAACAGGTTTGGAGAAAGAAGGCAGTGACAAATTTATCCTGAGGATTTGTAACTGCAGCATTCTTCAGAAGAGTAAACATTTGGAAACAATCTAAATCATGATATATCAAATCAGTTAATATAAAATGTTTGCATATGCATAAATTTTTTTCATAGAACAAATATTTTTGTATTACTTGGCAGCATTTTATCTAAACAGATATACAAAACCTGCTTAATAGTTGTTATTATTAGAAAGTAGCCTGGAAGTTGAGGGACAGAAGGGAGACCTTTTTTCGCTTTAAATTCTCTGCATTATTTAAATATTTTACAATGAGCATGTTTAACTTTAATTTTTAAAAAGTAGCAAATCATATTTTAATATACTTTAATATATTTGGGGAGAATTTTGCAAATGCTGTGATTAAGACTAATGCAGTATCAGGATAAACAACCACATCAGCTCATTTGATCTTTACTCAAAGAAGTACCATGAGATAGGGCTGTGTGGTCTCATTGTTCTTAGAGCCCTTTCTACTCAGTGAATTCAACTTGCTCATTTTCTGCTCTTTACCATATATATATATATTTTTTTTTTTTTTTACTTCAGCCCCAAGTCAGTAGGACTATGTTTTGAAAAGACTGATATTGGAAAACAAATACATTTTATCATAATATTATCTATTTCCTCATTCTTTTGCTTTATTTTTTAATGTATTCTAGCTAGCCCTTTGAAATTTGCTTCTTCTTTTCCTGTTGCTGTGGTATCCATCCTGAAATACAGCCATAATCTTGTTATTTCTCTGCTCAAAATGGTATACTGACACTTAATTTCCATTAAGAATAAATTTAAAGTCCTTAGCCTAGTGTTCCAGGTTCCACATAATTTGTCCTCAAATTTCTACCTGCTTTTCTTCCTTCCTTCCTTCCAATAATTTTATTATGGAAAGAACACTGAACATGAGATCTACCCTCTTTACAAAATTTTAAGTGTACAGCATATTGTTGTTGACTATGAGTACAATGTTATACAGCAGATCTCTAGAACTTACTCATCTTTCTTTGACTGAAACTTTATGCCCATTGTTTAGTAACTCTCCATTTCCTACCTTCTCCCCAACCCCCGGGCAGCCATTATTGCATTCTTTGATTCTGTGAATTTGACTATTTTAGATCTCTCATGTAAGGGAAATCATACAGTATTGGTCTGTGGCCATCTTATTTCACTTAACATAACGTCCTTAAGACTCATCCATTTGTCACATATTGCAGAATTTTCTTCTTTTTATGGGTATACCATATTTTCTTTATCCATTGATCTGTTAATGGATATTTAGTTTGCTTCTACATTTTAACTAGAATTAACAGCGCTTCAGTTAACATAGGAGTGCTAATATCCCTTTGAGATTATGAGATCCTGATTTCAATTCTTATGGATAAATATCCATAACTGGGATTGCTGAACCATCTGATAGTTCTAATTTGAATTTTTTAAGGAATCTTCATACTGTTTTCCACAGCATCTACAACATTTTGAAGTCTCACCAACACTTGTTTTTTGGTTTTGTTTTTTTTTTTTTTTTATAATAGCCATCCTGACAGATATAGATGGTACCTCATTGTGGTTTTGCTTTGCATTTCCTTGCAAAGATTGATAAGATTAGTGAGTGATGTTGATCATCTTTTCATCTACCTATTGATCATTTATGTATCTTCTGTGAGGAAATGGCTATTCAAGTTCTTTGCCCAGTTTTTCAATTGGGTTATTTTACTATTGAGTTGTATGAATTCTTTATGTATTTTGGATATTAACCTCTTATCAGAATATAGTATGCACATATTTTCTCTTATTTCATATATTGCCCTTTCACTTTGTTGATTATTTCCTTTGCTGTGTAGAAGTTTTTTTAATAAAAAACATTGTTTATGAGGAGTTTTTCTTTTTTTTTTTTAAGTTTATTTATTTTGAGAGAGATAGAGAGCAGAGGAGGGGCAGAGAGAGAGAATGAGACAGAGAATCCCAAGCAGACTCCATCCTGTCAGCACAGAGCCTGGTTTGGGGCTTGAACTCATGAGCCATGAGATATGACATAAACTGAAATCAGGAATCAGCTGCTTAACTGACTGAGCCACCCAGGTGTCCCATCTGAGTAGAAGCTTTGTAGTTTAATGTAGTTCCACTTATTTATTTTTGTTTTTGTTGCCTGTGATTTGGGGTCATATTGAAGAAATCGTTCCCAAAATCAGTGTCATGAAGCTTTTCCCCTTTGTTTTCTTCTAGGCGTTTTGTAGTTTTGGGTCTTACATTTAAGTCTGTAATCCATTTTGAGTTGATTTTTGTGTATGGTGTAAGGTAGGATCCATTTCACTCTTTTGCATATAGATAGCTAGTTTTCTAACACCATTTGTTGAAAAGCCTGTTCTTTCCCTCTCTGTATTCTGAGCACTCCTGTCAAAAATCAGTTGACAATGTTCGAGTGGATTTATTTTTGAGCTCTGTATTCTGTTCTATTGGTCCCAAGTAACCTTTCCTACTTTTATCTACTCCCTTTACTTTGTAAATAATGTTAAGTCACACAGACTAAAATGTTTACACAGTCATTTGTTCAGTGCTTCTCCACTTTTATGCTTTTGCTCATACTACTTGATGAAGTGAGAGGAAATGCCAGCATGATTAAGTTACCAAGGAAGAGAGTGATACATGGTGAGGTACATGTACACCTTGTTAAGGAATTTGGATTTTGTTTTAAGAGTAAGAGAAAGTTGACAAACAAAAAATGACAGGTCCAGTTTATATTTTTAAACATTACTATTTGAAGAAGAGATTGGAAAAGTACAGGAATGGATACCTTTCCCCCCGCCCTTTTTCTTGCCTGATTGCTCTGCCCAGGGCTTCTAGTAGTATGTTGAATAAAAGTGACCAGAGTGGACATCCTTGTCTTGTGCCTGATCTTAAAGGAGAAGCTTTCATCTTTTTAACATTGAATATGATGTCAGCTATGGTCTTGTCATATATGGCCCATGTTATGTTGAGGAACATTTTTTCTGTACCTACTTTGTTGAGAATTTTTATCATGAATGTATTTTGAATTTTGTCAGATGCTTTTTCTACATCTGTTGAGATAATACATGATTTTTATTCTTCATTTTGTTAGTTTGGTGTATCACATTGATTTGTGGATTTGAACCATTCTCGAATCCCTAGAATAAATCCCACTTGATGATGATGTATGATCCTTTTTATATATTGTTGAATTTGGTTTGCTAATATTTTGTTGAGGATTTTTGCTTTATGTTCATTAGGGATATTGCTTATAATTTTCTTTTCTTGTAGTGTCCTTGTCTGGGTATCGGTAATGCTGGCCTCATGAAGTGAGTGTGGCAGTGTTCCCTCCTCTTGTACTTTTGAAGGACTTTGAGAAGATTTTGCATTTTAAATGTTTGGTAGAATTTACCAGTGGAGCCATCTGGTCCTGGACTGTTTGTTGGGAGGTTTGAGAGTCTTTTTATACTTTAGATATAAAAGCAGATCCCAGGTATTTTACTGTATTTTGGGGAAATTGTCTTAGGGATTCTCAGAGTATTTAATGACAACTCTGGCTGCCAGTCATCTATAGTGTGGGGGAGATGGGTCCCATAGTCCCACGTGTTACTTTGCTGCATGTATGTGTTTTTGTTTCTACTCATGACTTAGAACTCCAAAAATGTGTGTATATTAGTATTAGGGTTTGTAATTGTTAGATGTTCTTATACCTAAAACTGCCTATTTTGATAAAGAATAATGACTGCCAGAAACTGAAGATGAAGGTGGTAAATTTTATGTGAGGTGTATTTTACCACAATTAAAAATGGGGGGAAATGTAAAGATGGTTTAGGAAAAGGAATTTTAAAAACCTCTGAGACATGTGAAGTGTGTGTTGTTGTTTTTAATCCCCCCATTCACTGATGATGAAAATCAAGTCTCAGGTTTCTTAGCTAAAAATAGAGTTAACAATACCTATCTCTCCATTTTATCAACAAGATGAAATTAAAAGGAAAAAAGACAGATACAGAGCACATATAATACTCCCCACATAGCAGGCACTGAATATATAGCAGTGCTTTAGAAAGGCGCTTCCAGTAAAGTGCCTTTCCAAGGTCACACAGCCAGTCTATGGCAGAGTCTACCCCAGAATCCAAGTCTTTTGATACTTAGTCCCTTTAAGTTTTATTGTGCCAATCTGATCCATAGGCACACAACTGGAGCCCTTTGTTGTAGGCAGTGAATTTTCTGAAACTGTTCTTTCCTTAGGTCTTTTTCTATATCTAAAGAATTAAGTGTGGATACTATTTCTTTTTTTTTTTTTTTTAAGGTTTATTTATTTTTGAGAGAGAGAATATAAGCGGGGGAGGGGCAGATAGAGAGGGAGACACAGAATGTGAAGTAAGCTCCAGGCTCTGAGCTGTCAGCACAGAGCCCTATACAGGGCTTAAACTCAGAAACCATGAGATCATGACCTGAGCCGAAGTCAGACACTTAACCAACTAAGCCACCCACGCACCCCTAAGTGTGCATACTATTTTCTAAAGGGAATACAAATACTTTGAGAATTCTTCAAAATCTTTTCCTTTTTCCTTTTCAGAGCCCAGACGTCATTCAGAATTTGAAGATACTACCCATTCTGTCTTCAGGTCAGCCAAGTTTTACTTTCATCATCCAGTGCATCTACCAAGTGATCAAGATGTTGGCCATGAATCCTTAGGGAGGAGTGTTTTCACGAGGCGTTCTTGGAAAGATTTCTTTCAGCATCATCCAGACAAACAAAGAGAACACACTTGTCTTCCTTCCCCTCATGAAAATGTGGAAAAGACCAAGGCAGATTATACCAGAATAGAGAGCCTTAGTATCAATCTAAACTTGGAAAACAAAGAAGTGACGCATTCAGCTAAAAGTCAGGCTACAGATTTTCCAAAAGGTGACAGACAAATTAATGATCCAAAAAGGGATCATAAATTCACCTCAGAGCTAACAACTCAGCACACTGTGAGTTTGAATCAACTCTGGAACAAGTATCAGCAGCGACAGAAACAAAAGAAACCTCCCGAGCTCAGTGACAGAAAAGAACTGTCCTTGGTGGAGCGACTTGACCGTTTGGCTAAACTTCTTCAGAATCCCATCACATACTCTCTCTGGACCTCTGAAAGCACACAGGATGATAGCAGAGGGGAACGGGATATTAAGCAACAGCAGAAAATCAAGCTTCAGAAAAAGAAGAGGTATAAGAGCCTAGAGAAATGCCATAAAAACACAGGAGATCTTAAAAAAAGCAAGGCGCTTTCTACTCATCAAGCCAAGAAGCCCAATCAGGTTAAAATTGAACAGATTAAATTTGATAAGTATATCCTGAGAAAACAGCCAGATTTTCATTACATAAACAACACTTCCTCAGATTCTAGGCCGTCTGAGGACAGTGAGCTGCTCACAGACACCGCCACCAACATCCTTTCCTCCACCAGTTCTCCTGGGGAATCTGATATCTTGACCCAAACAGATAAAGAGGTGACTTTGCAGGAGAGGAGCAGCTCTCTGTCCACCATCGACACTGCCCGACTGATCCAAGCTTTTGGCCATGAGAAAGTTTGCCTGTCACCCAGGCAAATTAAATTATACAGCAACATTACTGACCACCAGAGAAGATCCCTTGAGAGGCGGAGCAAGAAGAATAAGAAAGCATTGAATATAGGTCGTCCCCAAACGACTTCTGAGCACACCAAAAGGAAACACATCCAGGTACATGGCTACAAATTCCATCTGGCAATGTGACTTGCCTTTTCCGTGGACTTTTTAGTTAAGCTTTGCACACAGGTGAAAGAAAAGCCAATTGCCCTTTCCTCACTATAACATTTCTTACCAACTGGAAAAGAGTGAGAAAGTGTAGTGCTGTGCTATTGTGAGTTGTCATTCTTTTCTTCAACACTCAGTTACGACGAAGGGCTTTGCTGCTAAATGCTTCAGAATCTGCAAAGAGTTCCCCCTGGCACAGGGGTGCTTCCAGTTTAGGATGACCTCCATTCTAAACAATAGCTTTTTCTGTTCGTTTGGGGTTTTTTTTGCTTATTCATTCCTCCCTGTCTTTCAAGCAATTTTGAGGTGCTCTTAAACACGTACACAGATATACAAATATACAGGCGCATGCATATGTAAGTAATACAGTAATGATTATTTTGAGTAAATGAAGAATTAGAATGATAGAAAATTAAAGCCAGGAAGGGCTGAGCTATAACATGATTTTTAAAAATAAATAAATGAAGCATTGTGAGTGATGGAAAGATAAGTTGAAGCCAGAGAGGAGATACATAAATATACCTTGCGGATATGGTTGCTAGAAGTGAGCCACACATTTTGCTCTATGTTTTCTAGCACTCTATGTTGCTACAACTTTGTGATCAATTACAATTCATTTTTGAACATCATTTTATATACCTCTTGGCCATTTATGTATCTTCTTTAGAGAAAAATGTCTATCCAGATCTTTAAAAGGACTATTAGATTTCTTAATTTGTCACTTTAGTACTGAGTTATATTTTTTATATATCAAAGTTTTTATTTAAATCCAGTTAGTTAACGTACAGTGTAATATTAGTTGCAGGTGTACAATATAGTGATTCACCACTTTTTTTTTGGTTAAGTTTATTTATTTATTGAGAAAGAGGGGAAGGGTGTGAGCAGGGGAAGGACAGAGAGAAAGAGAGAGAGAATCCCAAGCAGGCTTCACACCAGCAACACAGGCCTCACACTCATGAACCATGAGATCATGACCTCATCCCAAACCAAGAATGGGACAGTTAACTGATTGAGCCACCCCAGCACCCCATGACTCAACACTTGTATACATCACCTGATATTCATCACAGTACACTCCTTAATCCCGTCACCTATTTAGCCCATCCCCCCACTCCTCTTCCCTCTGATAAGCATCAGTTCTCTATAGTTAAGAGTCTGTTTCTTGGTTTGCCTCTCTCTTCCCTTTGCTCATTTGTTAATTAAATTCCACATATGAGTGATAATCATGACATTTGTCTTTCTCTGACTTATTTTACTTAGCATAATACTTGCTAGCTCCATCTACATCATTGCAAATGCAAGATTTCATTCTTGCCATTTTCATAAAAATGGTTGAGTAATGTTCCTTTTAAAAGTTTATTTAGGGGCGCCTGGGTGGCTCAGTCGGTTAAGCCTCCGACTTCGGCTCAGGTCAGATCTCACGTTCGTGGGTTCGAGCCCCGCATCGGGCTCTGTGCTGACAGCTAGCTCAGAGCCTGGGGCCTGCTTCCGGTTCTGTGTCTCCTTCTCTCTCTGCCCTTCCCCCTCTCATGCTCTGTCTCTCTCTGTATCAAAAATAAATAAAACATTAAAAAAAATTAAAAAAATACATCCTTAAAAAAAATAAATAAAAATAAAAGTTTATTTATTATTTAGAGTATGTGAGTCGGGGAGGGGCAGAGAGAGAGAAAGAATCCCAACCAGACTCTGCACAGAGCCCAATGCGGGGCTCAATCTCACACACCATGAAATCATAACCTGAGCCCAAATCAAGAGTTGAACACTTACCTGAGACACCCAGGCACCTGACTAATATTCCATTGTGTGTTTATTTATATACACCACATCTTCTTTATCCATTTACCGTAATTTGGCTATTGTAGATAATGCTGCTATAAACATTGGGGTGCATATATCCCTTTGAATTAATGTTTTTATAATTTGGGGGGATAAAAACCCAGCGGCACAATTATTAGGATATTTCTATTTTTAACTTTCTGAGGAACTTCTTTACTGTTTTCCACAGTGGCTGCACCAGTTTGCATTCCCACCAACAGTGCAAGAGGGTTCCCCTTTCCCCACATCCTGGACAATACCTGCTGTTTCTTGTGTTGTTGACTTTAGCCATTCTGACAGATGTGAGGTGATCGCTCATGTCTATTCATGTCTTCTGTTTTTCATTTGAAAAGACTTCTTCAATCTGTAATCACCTGGCTAAGTTTTCTTAATTTTTTATAAAACTTCTGTTTTCTATTACAGTAGTATAATGCTATTATTTTTGTTGTCAGTTTTCTTCTTTAGTGACTGTCCTTGGTTCTCCAACAAAGGAGATACTCATTAATTGACAAATTGTGTTAATTTTGTCAACTGCCTCTTAATCTCCTTCTATTGTGGATCATTAGGTCCATG
The DNA here is from genome assembly GCF_006229205.1 of Suricata suricatta. Taxonomy (NCBI): domain Eukaryota; kingdom Metazoa; phylum Chordata; class Mammalia; order Carnivora; family Herpestidae; genus Suricata; species Suricata suricatta. Next base: position 116,497,642 of record NC_043703.1, read on the forward strand.
TTCTTTTTAATTTTCTGTAGAGTGAGAGTACAAATTATTTATTGGCTAAAATGGGCAAACTTTGCAAAATAAGTTCTTTCTCTTGTTTTTCCCTTCTGCTTTCCTGCTATAAAATATTTACATATATCTTTGTCTTTTGTTTCTGTATTACTTGTTTTTGTCTCTCATCTGTTCTGTGGAAACCATTAATGTACCCACAAGGAATGTGGTTGAATTCTCTGTACTGTTTTATTACCTGTTTACAAGATACTGTAATCCTCTTCGCAGGACATGACCTTGAAGACTTTTTGGCTTTTGTTTCTTTTGCCTCTCAGAGTTTGGGAGATGTAGAGGGGTAGTAGATAATTCTAGGACTCTGGAAAGCTACAGTAGGTGACATTTTTCATTGCCATTATTAGAAAAGTTGGAAACTGGTAGCCCTTTATCAATTGTGTAAGGCAGGAAAGTATCTAGTTCTACAGGACATGCCCTTGGAGTTTTATTACTGTACTATTTTAGAGTCAGCTGATAACTGCTTTCGTGGCAGTTATGTGGTGTCATGTGGTCAGTGAAATGGCTGGGCCTTATTTTTTTCTAGTAAATGTTTGTTATGCAACTAAGATATTTAAACTGAAGAGATTATTTCCCAGACCTTTTTCTGACTTCTTAACCAGAAGAAGAAGGTGTATTCTTCTGGTTACGTCATTCTGGCTATGGCAGAAGGTGATATTTTTTTTTAACTAGGAACATGTCTCCACTTGGGATATTGCTCTTTCTTATGAGCAACGTATCCCAGACAGGACGGTGTAGTATTTTGAATTTAATGAACTCTCTTTTTACCCTTTTGCATGATCCTTTGTGTAGGAAGAGCTTTGTGATGGCTTCTTAAATTTGGTCCCAGTTTTTCACATAGATAGTACTTCGGGAATTTTGTGGTATGAATTGAGTCCTTTCCGTAGATTCTGAATACTCTTTTCACTCTTTGCTTATGTGTTTGTTACAGAAGAAGAGGTTTATTAAGCCTGTCAGTGTGCTCTCATATTTTCTGAAATCCATTCATCTATTTTCTCAGTGTTTCTCTGGCTCTCCTGTATTCAACTTTTTCCTTTTCCATAGACTCCTTCCTCTCAACTAGAACCGTGCTTACATTTGTTCCTTATCATAGGCTCTGGAGGACTTGCCTACCAGGATAGGAAGTGGATGCTTTTACCAATTTACACCTTTCTCTTACTACCAAGAATCTTGTCAAAAGGATATCTCTTTATTTATTTTGAATATAAAAGGAAAAAGGTAACTGAATATAAGAGTTCACATAATATAAAGACCTTGGAAATCATCCATAATTCTCATCATTGTGAAAGAATCATGTTTAACATTTTTCACAAATGAGCTTCCAGGTTTATATTTTCTGATTCACACACCTACTGCTGATCCTGGATATATTTCATTAGGCCCATATTTTTCTGTAGCTAAATACCAAAAGAAGAGGCCTCCATGAGAGAATAAAATGAGAGCTTTATTTGTGTTTGATCACATATAAACCAATATTTCTTAGATTTTTAGTTTTTACAATCATGCTTATATATAGAAACAACAGTCAAAAACTGAAATCATAGTATGTATATTGTTTTGAAGCTATACACTTAATATGTCAGACATCTTTTTTTTAATAATTTATTTTAATAAATACTGACATGTAGTCATTTTAATGACTTTATGAGTTCCATTTTGTAAATATAATATTTATCTAGTAAGTTCCCTGATGGTAGGTATTTAAATTGCTTTAAATTTTTCTTTATCATAATCGGCACTTTGAGGAGTAGTCCTGTTATATCTTTATGAATTTTTCTATTTCTTCAAGATACATTTCTAAACTTGGAATTTCTGGGAATTAAAAGCATTTAATCTACACTACTAAATTGTCCTCCTTAAATATTTACTCAATTATGTGTTCACCAATAATGAATATGTCTCTTGTTTCTGAGGTTTCTCTCCTGCTCCTTCCTCTCATGTTCCTGCTTTGTCTCTGTGTGCATACATGCTTCCCCTCTCCACTCTCCTCTCTTTTTCTTCCTCCCTTCTTTCCCTCTCTGTTTTTCTCAATATCTGATTGTGCACTTGAGTCTGAGAAGAGGGGGGTAGTTTACTACTCTCCATATAAAAAAAGCAAAGTCAAATTTATCAGTTTTTGTTTATGGAGGAAAAGCTGAAATATGAATTCTTCCTCTGTTTTTGACCTCTCATTACCTCCAGTTGCCCATGTTTCCAGCAGTTGGGCAAATGAACAACACAAACTACCAAAGAGGCCTCCATGAGAGAATAAAATAAAGCTTTTATAATATTTAGTAAATGTTTACCAGTGATTAATAGATTTTTCTAAAACAGACTGATTTTTATATCAGTCTTTACAATCATACTCATACATGGAAAGAAACAACAGTCAAAAGCAGTTTCTTGGAACCCAAAAATAAGTGTCATTATATGTTAAGAGATCAAGATATAAAGCCATATATTTAATATATACATATATGTATTGACTAGAACAAAATATTAAATTATCTTAAAATTATGGGATTATAAATGTTTTCCTTTATAACTTTCTGTGCCTTTTGATTTTTTTTTTACAAGAAACATGTATTTTCTAATAAGACACCATAAAAGTTGTTTTTGTTTGGCATTAATAAAAAAGTGAGGTAAGCCAGACTGATCAAACACAGAATATTAGTTAATGAGCTGGAAAGGATGATTCTTAGGCCTTTTCTTGTGTTCTAGTGTCTGCCTAAAATACCTACTTGTACCCTCAAGCTAGTTATAATCAATCTTTCTAGAAGTAGAGTAGAAGAATAGGATTAGAAAAGTATTACATACCATAATATGACAAGATAGAGTAAGACAAATTTTTAACCTTAGGTTCTGAGGGTTGAGTTAAATATACTCCTAGGTTCATGGTTTCATGTTTACATTTTTATCCCCATATTGCATCCTCATTCCTTTTTTTCCATAGGCAACTCATCTTGTTATATAAATATATTTTGGCCTCCAAGAATTCTTACAAAATGTGTATTCTGTATGTATTCATGTCTTCAATTTTTTTTTAATGATTTTTTGTTTTTGAAGGAGAGAGAGACAGTGTGAACAGGGGAGGGCTAGAGAGAGGGAGACACAGAATCCAAAGACAGGCCCTAAGCTGAGCTGTCAGCACAGAGCCCAACTTAGGGCTCAAACCCACAAACCATGAGATCATGACCTGAGCCGAAGTCGGACACTCAACCGACTGAGCCACCCAGGTGCCCCTCATGTCTTCAATTTATATAAAAACCATATCATTTTTTTCTTGTTATCAATTAGCATTATGTTTTTTATATTTTTGACATCTGTATACGTTGCTATATGTACATCTAATCAGGTTTCTGATCATCACATAATACTGCATTGAGTGCATCTACCAGTTTACTGATGCACTTTCCCTGTGATGGGCACCCAGGTTGCTGCCAGCTCCCAGCACCACAGAACAGTGGGAGCACACACCCTTGTCCATACCCCCCACCATTGGATGGATCTGTGTGATACTGTCTTTGGAATGTATACTCACAAGTGGAATTATTGGATCATAAGCTATAGAAGTTTCCTACATCAGTACCAAATTGCTTTCCAGTTCATATCCTAACTGCAATGCATGGAAGTCCCTATATTTCTACTTCTCTGCCAGTAATTTCTAGTTTGGCCAGAGGATTAGAAATATAAATTTCTATTCCAAGAATTTTTTCCCATTTTTTTCAATTTTTAATTAAATGTTACTTGTCTGAAGAATCTACCCTATCCCCACTGCAGTGTCAAAGGAGGGAAATGTCTTCTAGAGACTTCCAGAATTACTGCTGTACTTCAACCAGAATGCATTTATTTGTTCATTCAGCCAGATGTAGTTATAATATAGAATGTGACAAGTATAAGAGTGAAATACTTTAATTGATCTTTTCAGATATTGACATGTAACAGATTAAAAAAAGATATGGAAGATTTTACTAGCAGTATTAACAAGCATGATTTAAAATAGCTATATAAAACTTCATTCCCAAAACACAGCATCCATACTTGTTCCAAATGCCCATGGGATATTTACAAAAATTAATTTTACTTAGGCAAAATGTTGATAAAATACGAAAGTAGAAGACTTATAACTAAGCTTATATTTTCTAACCACAATGCAATAAAGTTGGAATTTAACAGCTATATATTTTTTCATTAAATAGATAAAAATTTTAAAACCTCATTCTAAACAAGTTCAATTAGGAAATAATTGAAATAAGTCTAATAGTATGGAAGAAGACTAGCAAACAAGGAAATCAAGAAGTAATTAATGGGGAGATATATTCTAAGGAGGGCACTTGTAATGAGCACTGGGTGTTGTATGTCAGTGGTGAATCCCTAAATTCTACTCCTGAAATTAATATTGTCCTATATATTAACTAACTGGAACTTAAATAAAAACGTGAAACAAAAAATAAATAAATAATGTATAAATAAATGAAAATTTAAAAAAATTTTAATATAAAAATGGGGCACCTAGGTGGCTCAGTCAGTTAAGCATCTGACTCTTGGTTTCAACTCAGGTCATGATCTCACGGTTCGTGGATTTGGGCCCCATGTCTGGTTCTGTGCTGGCAGCACAGAGCCTGCTTCGCATTTTCTCTCCCCCTATCTCTATGTCCCTCCCCACTTGCACACTCTCTCTCTCTCTCTCAAAATAAATAAACTTTAGAAAATAATAATTAAAATAAGTATAAAAATGAGAACAAAAAATATATAAATTAATGTGAATTCCCAAAGCTGATCAGTATAACCAAGATCTGATTCTTTCGGGGGGAAAAAAAAACATTAGACCAAATCTCTGGTTATTCTGACCATGGAAAACAGTATACCAACATAAGTGAGATGGGAGGGTATAACCAGTTTTTGAAGGTGATTTCCTTCAAAAAGACTACTGTATGTAACTTTAGGCTGATGTATTTTAAACTCTAAATTTAGATGGATGATTTTCTAGGATACTATAAGAAAATTTATCAAGAAGTCTTAAATCAGGGAGCCTGGGTGGCTCAGTTAAGATTCGGCTCAGGTCATGATCTCATGGTTCATGATGGGGAGCCCCATGTTTGGCTCTATGCCAACAGTGTGGAACCTGCTTGAGATTCTCTCTCTCTCTCTCTCTCTCTCTCTCTCTCTCTCTCTCTCTCGGTCTGTCTCTGTCTCTCCCCTGCTCATGAATGCACTCACATGTCCTTGTACTCTCTTAATAAATAAATAAACATTTAAAAAAAAGTTTTAAATTCCAAGTAGATCACTCACAATAGAAATTTAAAGACTATAATCTATAGCTCTCTGCCCTAACTATATGCTGTCTAGAAATTTGTCACAAATATTTATTCCCACCAAAAAGTATAAGCATATGTGTTTCCTCACTCTCTTGCCAACTATGGGTAGTATCAGTCTTTTTAATATTTGCTAATCTATCTGAAGATGTCTCTGATCAATAAATGTGAGAATGAGTCCCACCTAGATTTTAATTAAACTAAAAGTACTATAAGAAGCCTGACACATCTCTGAGATGGTAGCAGTTACTTTCTTATTGTGGAATAAGGCATCAGCAGGTGAGTTTGCCATCATACTGATAGAAATTAAAACAGAAGCAGCCAGCCAGCCAGCATGTATATCCTTCTGAGACTCTGCGACAGCATAAACCATGGTGGCTGATAATGTCAGTTGATTTGTAGTCCCGTCTTTTCAGGTAAGCCTCACTGCTGAGGCGTGAGTGGGCTGATTCACACACAGGCCCTGAGGGATGATGAGATCATCTGAGGAGATGCCTGAGACTCTTCCATGGACTGAGGAGAATAACTGTTGTGGTTTACCAACAGCATCTGTAAATGAATTCAGCAGAAATGATGCTCTGTCCCTTGGGAGGTCATCAGCACAGATGGTCAGACACAGTGAGGCCTGTGCATTGTGCTGATGTGACTCTGGAAGTCAACATGGTATGACTGCATGATCCCGACGGTTGGCACTGGCCCTCGCCATCATGTGTGTAGTGCGACATCATGCCTGCAACATGTATGCAGTGTGACATCATGCCTGCAACATCCAGTGCCCACATTTTTGTTGGGATTGTTCCTGTTTTGCCTAATGAAAATGACACTGTTGCTCCCCTTCCATTGTTCTTACATCACTGTTTAGTAACAAGATGTAGGACTGTAACATGAGAAGCTTTTTTCTCCACATAAGGCTTTATAATCTACATTATTTCAGTTAGCATAGTGAGTAAACACATTTTTACAGCTGTTGTGAGATCTTTCACGTACTATAACATTCATTCCGGTAAAGTGTACAGGCTCGTGGGCTTTAGTATTATTCAGGGGGTTGTGCAACCATCGCCCCCATCTAATTTTAAAACATTTTTAGCATCCTCTAAAAACACCCTGTGCTCATTAGCATTTCTCCCAACGTCTTACCCCTGCCCCGGCCCCTGGCTGTGGTTACCTATGTACTTTCTATAGATTATTCTGGAAATTTCATATAAATAGAGTCATACGATATATGATCTTTTGTGACTTCTTTCACTTAATGTTTCCAAGGTTCATCTACATTATAGCAGTGTATTCATTACTTTTTATTGACAAATAATATTCCATTATGTTTTATGTAATGAACATGTATATATATATATGAATATTCCGTTACATGTTTTATTTACTTAGCAGTAAAAAATGGATTTCTTCTACTTTTTGGATATTACTAACAAGGCTGCTGTGAGCATTCATGTGCAAGTTTTTGTGTGGACGTATGTTCTCATTTCTTTTGGGCATATGCCTGGGAGCGGATATCTGCTGGAGCATATGGTGGCTCTACATTTAACCGTTTGAAGAACTGCCAGGCTGTTACCTAAAGTATTGTCACCATTTTGCATTCCCATCAGCAGTGTACGAGGGTTCCAATTTCTCCACATCCTTGAAAACGCTTGTCTTTTTCTGTCCTTTTGATTTTCACCATCCTAGAGGTCTAACATTCTATTTTGTTGAGAGGGAATATTTTTTAGACTATTTTCTATTTTTAAATATTTTACTTTTTGAAGGTAGGAATTAATCCAAAAGGGATTTGAACTAGAAACAGAAACACACAAACACACACCAAGGCTCCTCATTGAACCAGTTGTAAACATGTGTTTTTTACACCCGTTGGTGCATACCGTGACTGATTGTATACTTTGGATGTTCAGGAGACTCGGGTTTGAAGGGACCGTCATTTCTGCTGCATCCTGGGGCGCTCCAGCCTCTGCTTGCGGACAGCTCCCCCGCTCCCTGGCTGCCCCTGAGCAGCTCGTCCATGTGAATGAGACTCTCTTATAGAAGGTCTTAACTTCTAGAGACCTAAAACCTGCAATCATTGCACTCCCTGGCTCTGTTCCCAGCTCTGTTTTCAGAAGGCACAGAAAATAGATCTCCTCTTCTTCCTCTCGAGTTCCCGCTTCCTTCCCAGCAGTGCTTCCTCTCAGGTCTTCACTCTGAACCGTTTTATACAGGTCATGTTTTCTTACCCCACCCCACTTCCTATAAATTGGCAGCTTTCCTGGGTCTACTAAGTTTGCTGATAGCTTATTTTTAAACATGTCTCTTTCAACTAAGCGTGTTTTGCTTCAGATGGTGAGAGTGTGTTGACAGAGCAGATTTATCACCTTCCTTTCTGTGGCTAGAACATTTTTCTGTCCTAACGTGTGTTTTACTTCTGTTGAGCTCACCAGAGCCATGAAACTTCTATTGCCACACTCTTCCTTATACGTTTTTGTTTTCACTTCTTAAACTGGTAATACAGTCACATGGTACAACATTTTAAATGTATGAACGAGTATTTGATAAAGAGTATCCTTCCCACTGCTGTTCCTTAGACACCTGGCTCTCCTTTCCAGAGCTACTCATTGTTGCTAGTTCTTGGATATCTTCACAGATTTTTTTTTTCTTAAGCAGCTTGGTTGAGGGGTACCTGTATGGCTCAGTCAGTTAAGCATCTGACTTTGACTCAGGCATGATTTCATGGTTCGTGAGTTCAAGCCCCACATAGGGCTGTGTGCTGACAGCTCAGAGTCCAGAGCCTGCTTCTGATTCTGTGTCTCCCTCTCTCTCTGCCCCTCCCCTGCTTGAAGTGTGTGTGTGTGTGTGTGTGTGTGTGTGTGTGTGTGTCTCAAAAATGAATAAACATTTAAATTTTTTTTCAAATAAAAATAAAACAGCTTGGTTGAAATATAATTTACATACTGTAGAATTCATCCATTTTAAGTGTACAGTTATTTTTAGTGAAGTTACAGAATTGTGTAGTCATCTCCACAACCCAGTTTTAGAATATTTCTGTCACTCCAAAAAGATCCTTTTTACCTGCTTATTATCAGTCCACATCCCCAGCCCTAGATAATCTCTCATCTGTCTTCTGCCTTTTCTGGATATTTCAGGTAAATAGAATCATATAATATGTAATCTTTTGCATCTGGCTTCTTGGCTTAGCATGATTTCAAGGTTCATGTTGTAGCATGTATCAGTAGTTCCTTTTTATTGCTTATCAGTATTCCATTGTATGGATATACCACATTTTGTTTTTCGGGTTACCAGTTGTTGGACATTTGGATTGTTTCATCTTTTGGATAATAAGAATAATGCTGCTATGAATGTTTGTGTAGAAGTTGTGTGGACATATATTTTGTGTTGGAATTAGAAAATTAGAATTACTAGGTCATATGGAAGCTTTTGCTTAAAAAAATGCCAAAGTGTTTCCCGAAGTGGCTATACGTTTTTACATTCCCACCTGCCAAATATGAAAAGTTCTGATTTCTCCACTTCCTTGTCTACACTTAGTATTAACTGTCTTTTTTGATGAGCTAGCTGTCAGCACAGAGCCTGGCGCAGAGCTTGAACCCACAAACTGTGAGTTCATGACCTGAGCCAAAGTCGGATGCTTCACTGACTAAGCCACCCAGGCGGCCCTTAAATTTTTTTAATGTTTGTTTATTTTTGAGAGAGAGAGTGCAAGTGGGGATGGGGCAGAGAGAGAAGGAGATTCAGATTCTGTGAATCTGAAGCAGGCTCCAGACTCTGAGCTGCCAGTACAGAGCCTGACACGGGGCTCAAACTCACAAATGTGAGATCATGACCTGAGCCGAAGTCGCATGCTAAACCGACTGAGCCACCCAGGCACCTCTAGCCATCTTTTTTTCTTATAGCCATGCTAGTTGGTGTGAAGTGGTATCTTATGATTTTAATTTATATTTTCCTTATGACTGATGATGTTGAACATTTTTTCATATACTAATTGGCTACTCTTTTATCTTCTTTGGTGAAATATCTATTCAACTCTTTAGCCCATTTTAAAGTTACATATATGGAATGTCTTCACTATTTATTTAGATCTTTAATTTCTCCTACCAGTGTTTTCAGTGTGCAAGCCTTGCACTTCTGTTGTTGAATTCATTCCTAAATATTTAATTCTTTTTGATGTTGTTGTGAATGAGATGGTTTCCTTAATTTTATTTCCAGACTGCTTATTGCTAAAATATAGAAATTCAGTTGATTTTATCTTCTTGTCTTATATCTGCAATCTGGCTAAACTTACTAGCTCTAATACTTCTTTATGGATTCCTCAGTATTTTATATGGACAGAATCATGTTATTTTTAAATAAAAAACAGTTGTACGTCTTCCTTTTCCAATCTGGGTTCTTTTCTTTCATGGGTGTTTATCGATAAAAAAGCAAACCTGCATATGTTTTTAACCTTTTCTTTTTTTAATTTATTTCCACAGACCTGGCAGCATACTTTGCTTTTTATACTTAACAATCTTTCCTGAGTCCGTCCATTTCACTCTGTAATGTGCGTTCTCCTCCTACAGCCGCAGAGAAGGCTTAGTATGCTGCCAGTCGGTCATACCTTCCTCACCACGCTTCCTATACTCAAGACGTTTTGGTTTCTTTTAACATCACAGTAGTCTCATAGTTTTATATGACTTTATATTTTCATAGCGTATATTCTAAATCATTTGTTCTTTCTAACACTTCTGTAATTTCAGAAATGCAAGTGCTCCCTTTTTGAGCTGGGGAAACTGGCACAGAGAGTGCAGTGCTTACGCAAGTAGAGGCAGCTAATAAAGGGAAGATCTGAGACTGGCTTCGGCCTTTGGACTCCAGACGCAGAGCTTTTCCTACTGCATCAGAGCTGCTGCCATTCCTCCTGCCTGCTGTATAGGGTTTTACAATGATCCCTTGTTGGATGTGACCCATCATTCCTGTTTATTTTTTTGGACCTTGACAGTCATTTAGGCCCTCCCCAGATATGCACTGTACAGGAAATCTCCTGCTTCCCATATCTCCAAGACATTGATATATAAAATGTTAAGAAAGAATAGCCAGAGCAAAACAAGTAACTGGACACAGTAGGTGCTTAGTAGATTTTTTGCTGTTGAATGCAAGACATACCACTCGTTAATAAAGGCCTCTCTCTGTTTTGATAATATTTGGATAAGAATGCTTCAGCCACCTGTGGTTCTACCAATTTATTTTATCATTTAACCCACATAACTCCATCTTACCCTCAAAGATGTCAGAAGAATTCTCGTCATTTTAATCAAAGACTGATGTCCTCAACTACACGTACTTTTGGTCTACAAGTTAGTAACAATATCCACTAGAAGCCCAGGCTAATCTGGCTGGGCTCGTTCTGCCTGCCTTCCTGAGCACTAACTGAAGTGTGCTTATCTGTTTGACCTCCAAATGCTTGTATATTATTAGATTGCTGTTCCATTCTAGAATTTTACATGTCATTGTTAACCCACCAGTTTGTAATGCTTACCTTTTTGAAAATCAAAACATGTCCTGTCCCTGGACATTTGATATCGCTCCTCTGTTTCAAGTTTCTGAAAGAAACTGTTTCAAGTTTCCCAAAGGCACTGGGATATAAGTTTATTTAGTTCAGGGAGCAGACACTCTCAATTTCCTTTCCTGAGTTGGAACATTCCTCCAATTGACCTTTACCAAACTTGCTTTAAGTGGACAAGCATATGGTATTTATTCATAATACAGATGCCCAGACCCCGCCCCTCAAGACTCCCAGTTCATTGTTTTGAGTTTGGACCCATCCCCCAGGAGATTGTTGTGATGAGCAAGTTAAAGAAATACTGTTTTACACTACATTTTGATAATCTTTTTGTCATTCACTAGCATTCCACCATCAACTTCAATCCATGAAGTTGCCCTTCTTTGTTCTGCTTGCTCTGAACCTAACTAAAAAAAGCCTTCTGGGCTTTTTAATAATTTTTGCAATACTCCAGTTATTCAGGACTTCTCATGGGGCCTTTCAGCTCTTTGTATATTTACCCCTGTATAAGTATCTGTGCCTAATTTTACTGGACAGCACCCTCTTTAGTCATTCCTGGCCCTCTTGATCTCTCATCAAAATTGTTTTGCAAGTGTCAAGTTAGAATTTCATTCTGAAAACCCACCAGGCTAATGTTTGGTTAGCAGCCTCTTTGGAGTTTTTTCAAGTCTTGTGAACATACCCAGTCTTTATGGCTTACCGTCTTAAGACAGCTCAGGCCTTTATCCAGCCATAGCAGCATTCACCTCCCTATCATAAATTACGTGGTTGCATGTTCACATAATCACAAGCTTTCCGGAAAGCAACTTTATCTCAAGTGGGACTGAATTAGAAAGAGCTCTTGGTGGCTTGTATGTGTTCTTTATTCTGTGGGTAACTGTGCCATTGACTGCAGGTAATGATAACAGGATCCCTTTTGTTTTTCCAGGTGGCAAATCATGTGATTTCTTCTGATTCTGTTTCATCTTCCACCAGTAGTTTCTGGAGCTCAAGCCCCACCCTTTGCAACAAACAAAATATACATACGTTAAACAAGGGCGTACAAGCAGGTAAATTACTTGAATTTAAACATTTCCATTGACACAAGTAGAAGGTAAACATATTAAAATCCTCAACCTCACAATAAAATAAATGAAGAGTAAAACTATACTCAAATGCCATTTGCCACCTATCAGACTGGCAAAAGTCTAAATTCAGCAGTAAGTTTGTGGGCACTCGTGTAAAGGAGAGTGGGTACGCATACGTGCAAGTTGGCAGTACAACCCCCATGACCAGCAATCCGGCAGTTTCTATTCAACTTACTTTGATCTAGTGCTTTTACCTTTGGAATTTAGCCTATTGTGCTAAATGCACATATTGTACATATGTGCAGTATGACAAGTGGACAGAATTAATGTATTGTTTATTATAACAAAATTTAAATCAACTTAGATGTCTATCAATAGCCAAATGTTTAAATAAATTATCATACATCCGTATAACGAAACACAGGATGAAGAAACTGTCTCTGCTACTATGGCAAAATCTCCCAACAGAGATAATTAAAAAGAAAATGAAAAGTGCTTTTAAAATAAAGGAAGAAAGTTGCTTGAGTGTGTGCAAAGAATTCTCTGGAACAGGAGGTTGTAAACTGAATGAATGGAGAACAGGAATGAGATGAAGGCTTTTCACTTATGTTTTTCTATATCTTTCGATGGTATATAACAGAAGTAAACTTCTCCCTTGATTTTTTTCTCCCTCAAGTCTGGTCTTCATATCTGTCAACCTCTTTCTTACCTGGGTGACTGCCAGGAGAACTATAAGCATTTACTGTCTTTCTTACTTGGGATCAGAACTAAACTCCTTTACCCATAGAATCCATGTGAGTGCTTTTTTTCCTCTAATACCTAAACTGACTAAGAAATAAAAAACTTCCTTTCTTCTTCAGCTCTCCCTCCCTCCCTCTCTCACCCTCCCCTCTTCTCTGTTTCTGTCCCTTAAACCCCTCCACACCACCCAGAGGAGGCAGTAGCCTGCATTTTTGAAGGCTTAAAAAGTTTTTATTTACTGAATTGAATACACATGCCAACCAAGTCTTAAGGATGCTCCCAGGATATCTGTGGATCTTTCCCTTCAGGTAACTTGGAGATCGTGAATGGTGTCAAAAAACACACCCGAGATGTTGGGATGACTTTCCCAACTCCAAGCTCTAGCAAGGCTAGAGTAGAAGAGTACAGTGATGTGACTTCTTGGTCAGAAGAAAAACTAGAAGAGAAAAATCACACCATCTATCTTGGGGACAAAAAGTTAAAGAAGAACAAACAGAGTTACAGTGAAGGTCAGTTTTTAATTCCAGTGTTGTAGCAGAACTAGTGGAGTTCAAACCTCTTGCAATGCTCAGATTCTTTATTTCTAATGACTCTATGTTGATCCCACCCCCGCCCCCAGTACCACCTTGGCAAATTTTCCTAGTATCTAGCACTATAATTACAGTCACTCCTGCAGTTAAGCAAACTCCAGGGCATCCCAGTGGCCTCTGAAAGCTGAGTCCCCTGAGAGCCTTTGTTACACACATGTCTTTGATGAGAAGAACGAAAAATCTTCTTTCTTTCCTAAAAATATTTCCCTTAGGAGTTTCATGGTTTGTTCCTGTGGAAAATGTGAAGTCTGGTCCTAAGAAGGAGAACCTGCCCAAACTTCATGGCCCTGGTATTTGCTGGTTTGCACCAATAACCAACACCAAACCATGGAGGGAGCCACTGCGGGAACAGAACTGGCAGGAACAGCACACAGACACCCACGGGTCACTAGCAGGCCCAGGCAGAGATCCACCGAAGCCATTTGTGAAGGCAACGCTACAGGTGCAGTGACAGAGTTCATTTTAGCCATATGTTTAAGGGGAGATACAAAGAAGGTAAATGTGTGACTTGGCCTTCTGAAGAGCAGTCTTCTAACCCTCATTTCTAGCACTTCCGCGGTTCATCTGTTCCCACTGTCCTCACTAATCCAAGGCTGCTGTACGGTTAATGGTTCTAAACTGTGCCTTGCCCTCTGAACCTGGGGACAAGGCAGTCGAAGGGAGGGTGCTGTGATGCTGCCCACTGGGCTCCTAGATTCCTGCATGTGGAATGCTCTGGAGGCCTGATGTGTGTTCCTCCACTTACATAGCTCCCATGCCTGCTTAGCTTGGATTTAAAAGGTGTGAACTGCCTTCTTTATATGGACCTTGGGAGCTAAAAGAAATGTTACTTAATAATCTATTTGTTTGAAGGGAAAATTTAAACCAGACAGTGGGCTGAGCTCTAGCCCATCAACATTTGGAAGAGCTCTAACTGCCACAGTCTTAGTTCTTGGCTTATTCCAAAGGCGCTCTTTGAGCCCTCTGGTTTACCTACTGGAGCTCTCCCCCACAGAGTTGTTAGATTATTCTTCACCTCTAGGTATTTTCTGCACTTTAGAAACAAGCTCTTTAAACCACTGTTGGGCAGGTACTGTTTTCTAGGTCCTTGGAGAACAAACTGCATCATTGATGTGAGGCTTGGGGGCCTTTTCTCCCCAGGAATCTCTTCAGCTTCACAGACCTGACTTCATCTCCCGCTCTGGGGAGCGAATAAAGCGTCTGAAGTTAATAGTCCAGGAGAGGAAGCTACAGAACATGTTACAGAGTGAGCGGGAGGCCCTGTTCAACACTGTGAGAGAATGGCAGGGCTGCCAGGAGCCCATGCGCCGGCTCCCGAAGAGAGGTACCCTCTGCCTGTTGCTTTCCCGTCACTGGCTGGAAGGGGAGCTCAATGCCAGACCAGTTACAGAGGCAGAAAGGGACTTTTCGTTTGCTGAGACTCAGCTCTCCTTAGGCAGCAGAACCTGCCCAGTTCAGCGGGCAGCACGCTCGCGATCCAGCGCAGCCAGGCACTGTCGCCCTGCCGCTTGCCGCTGCAGCCTGGACACCAGAGAGCGCCGTGAGAACGGGGTGTTTGTAAGCCAGCTGTGCGTCTGGGAGCAAGTTAGTTCCAAAAGCCCAATGTTGGTGTCTTCAAGATGGGGCTGATTCCAGGACTGTCTACCTCATAGCGGGCGGCGGCGGTGGTGGTGGCGGCGGTGGTACTGTGTAACCCTTATGTGTTTTGCCCAGGCACCGTTCTTGTTTAAGCTTATAACCCCTCCCTGAGGTACATGCTATTATATCCTTATTTTATAGAGGAGAAAACAAAGAGCACCTAAGTCCCTTGCCCAAGATTATACACCTAATACTGGGATTGGAACCCAAATGGGCTGGCCTCAGACTGTGTGTTCCTAACAATTCTGCTAGGTGTAAGACCTCAATAATATAAAATATGAAGGCCATAAAAACTACAAAGTGCTATCTAATGCTTTCATCACGCCTTACCTATAAACCACCAGTGTTTCCATTCACACTTTCTAGTCTGTGGCACAGAGTGTGGTGTCTTCAGGAGCCTCAGTCCCCATAGTCTAACCTGGCTGTGGCCTTGGCCCTTGCTCACCACCCATTACTGTCAAAGCTCAAGGGAGGGTCACAAAGTCCTAGCAGCTCCTTCTCACAGCTCTTAAGCAACACAGCCTTCCTTATTAAGACACTCTCCACTGAAAATCCCTTCTTCTTCTTAGGCTTCCTGGATGCCCAAAAGAATAGACCTATTGGAAAGAAGGAAATGATTCAGAGGTCTAAACGGTAAGGCCCAAAGAATAAGAGTAATTATATAAAAGTACAAATCAGGCCAAGTGATCAGGAGCTGTAGCTTGCCCCCAGAATGTAGGCATTATACTCAAGTTAAAGCATTATTGGTGGGGGGGATCAGTGCCTGGGTGGCTCAGTCGGTTGAGTGTCCAACTTCGGCTCAGATCATAATCTCATGGTTCATGGGTTTGAGCCCCGCATCGGGCTCTGTGCTGACCACTAGCTCAGAGCCTGGAGCCTGCTTCAGATTCTGTGTCTGTTTCTCTCTCTGCCCCTCCCCTGTTCACACTATGTCTCTGTCTCTCAAAAATAAATAAATGTTAAAAAAAAAAAAAAAAAAGCATTATGAGGGGGCACCTGGGAGGCTCAGTCAGTTAAGTATCCAACTCTTGATTCCGGGTCAGGTCATGATGAGATCAAGCCCCAAGTCTGGCTCTACGCTTAGTGTGGAGCTTCTCTCTCCCTCTCCTTCTGCCCGTTCCCCACTCACATGTGCATGCACACTCTCCCTCTCGCTCAGTAAAAAATAAGAAAATTAGTTGTGAAAGTAGTTTCTCACCTATGGTACTAAAAAAAAGGAAAGAAAAATAAATAGATTGGTATGGATGAGTCAGATAGAAAAGATACACAAAGGATCCCCACTAATTTGCAGGCCTTAATCAGACTTGTCCTTGTTAGACACCTAAATAAATAAAAATGTTTTGAATATTTTGAATTAAATATTTCTTTGGGGCATTTCCCTTATCCATGTATTACCATTTCTAGGAATTTATGCAAAACAATGAGAAATAATGGAAGACTCCCCAAGACATACTAAGTTAAGCTTTAAAAAAAAAGTCAAGTTTCAGGGGCACCTGGGTGGCTCAATCAGTTAAGTGTCTGACTTCGGCTCAGGTCATGATCTCACACTTCACAAGTTTGAGCCCCGCATCAACAGCTCAGAGCCTGGAGCCTGCTTTGGATTCTGTGTCTCCCTATCTGCCCATCCCCCTCTCATATTCTGTCTCTGTCTCTGTCTCTCTCTCTCAAAAATAAACATTAAAAATTTTTTTTAAGTCAAGTTTCAGAAGCGTATGTATATTGCTGGCATTTGCAGTGTTTAAAAAGTACTTGTGTCTGTATAGATGCATATACTTTTATACACATACAGTATCTCTGGAAGGATACCCAAAAAACTGGTAATAGCAGTTGCCTTTAGGAAAAAGAACTGAGTCCCTGGTATACAGAGGTAAGAGAAAGACTAATTATTTTTTAACATTTATTTATTTTTGAAAGACAGAGAGAGACAGATCATGAATAGGGGAGGGGCAGAGAGAGAGAGGGACACAGAATTGGAAACATGCACCAGGCTCTGAGCTGTCAGCACAGAGCCTGATGCGGGGCTCGAACCCACAAACTGTGAGATCATGACCTGAGCTGAAGTTGGATGCTCAAACCCGACTAAGCCACCCAGGAGCCCCAGAGAAAGACTAATTTTTTGCCTTTTTATACTTGTTGAATTTTGTGCCACTGCATGCATTGGCAATTAATTAATTAGAGATGTGCTTATATCACATGGGAATGCCATGGATTTAATTGACATACAGCATTGTCATATATATGTTTAAGGTATATAATGTGATGATTTGATGCATGTATATATGGCTGTATGTTCACCACACTAAGGTTAGTTAATACATCATCTGCCCGTCCCCTGCTCTCACTCTCTCTCAAAAATAACTAAATAAAACTTAAAAAAAATCAGTGGCACCCAGTCCCTGATAGGACAGAGCCCAAGGTTTTCATATGGCTACAAGACCCTCCACAGCCCGCCTCCCCTCGCCTCACCTGCTTCACATCTGCTGCCCTGCACGTCTCTCTGTGAGGCCTTGACTCCTTACCAATATTCCCTTCTCCTGTCCTCTCTCTGCTCCTAACTGTCTTTAAGACCCACCTTTCGGGGCACCTGGGTGGCTCAGTCAGTTAAGGATCCGACTTCGGCTCAGGTCATGATCTCAGGGTTCATGGGTTTGAGCCCCGCGTCAGGCTCTGTGCTGACAGCTCATAGCCTGGAGCCTGTCTTCAGATCCTGTGACTCCTCCTATCTCTGACCCTCCTCTGCTGTCTCTCTCTTTCTCTCTCTCTCTCTCTCTCTCTCTCTCTCTCAAAAACAAATAAAAACATTAAAAAAAAAAAAGACCCACCTTTCATTTCTTGGAACTCTGTAACATTTTGTATGTGGGACCATTATTGTACTTTTCTTTCCCATTATTTCCTATGTGTTTAAAAATTTACTAGTTAATACATGTTTGTTATCTCATAGTGAAACTGTACATTTTTGCATATAGAGTAAAAAGCTGTTATCGCCACTCTTTTATCCCACTTCTTTCTCAAGAACAGGTAACCCCTAAAAGCAGGATTTCTTAATGTTTTTACTCATCTGTTTCCCTCCCAGATCAGGAGCACCCCCAGCCAGGGTTCTTTGTGTCTAGGTGTCCAACAGGAAGCAGGCCCACAAGGCCGAATGTCCTGGAAGCAGCAGAACTTAGAGAGATGGGGGAGCAGAGGTCATGTCCCTCTGTGCTCGGGTAACCTCACTGCTTTTTATCTTCCCACCGGCACCGTTCCTCAGGATTTATGAGCAGCTCCCAGAAGTGCAGAGAAAGAAAGAAGAAGAGAAGAGGAGATTGGAATACAAGTCATACCGGCTACGAGCTCAACTATTCAAGAAGGTCAGTCAGTCCTTGAGCACGTCCATCAGGTCTCTCAGGGGAAAGAGAGAGTGAGAGAAACACATCTGACCTGTTTGAATTAACCACATCTGGGGAGTAGCCTTAAGCTTGTAATGCATTGTACCACTGCTGAAATTTGGAAGATAAAGGCCCCTGTGACTAGATTTCAAGTCTAAAAATCTAAAAAGGCAAATCTAAAAAAGTCACCTTCCAGGCATACATTTGGAACAAAACTAAATTCCATACCTAGGAATCATGGTAGAAATATCCAGATCGATCAGAATTGTTTTTTGTTTTTGTTTTTTTATAGTTTATTTTTGAGACAGAGAGACGCAGAGCACGAGTTGGGAAGGGGCAGAGAGAGAGGGAGACACAGAATCTGAAACAGGCTCCAGGCTCTGAGCTGTCAGCACAGAACCCAATGCAAGGCTCGAACCTACGAACCATGAGATCATGACCTGAGCCCAAGTCAGCCGCTTAACTGACTGAGCCACCCAGGTGCCCCAGAATTGTTCAGTTTTCAGAATCCCCATTGGTAGATTTATGCCCCTTATTGGTAAATCAGGTACATCTAGAGCTTGTGAAATAAACTGGAGAATGTCCTAGTGTGGCATAAGAGTTGGCAGCATGGGGAGTCAGAACCTGGAAGCCACCACCATTTCCTGCCTTGTGGCCCCAGTGGAATCAGTGGTACTATAAGTCCCAGACCCTCAGAGGCAGGGGGACTTGCCACTAAGATATTCCTCAAGAAGCCAGGAGGGCTACCATGCCTGCAGGTCTGTATCCTTCACTGTTCTTATTTCCTTCCCAACCACTTTACTTCACTGCCAGAGGACTCTGAAAGTCAGAATCCAAAAGACAAGTTTATGCCGATGTGGGATTGGAGAACTGCTTCCGGAGCACACCCGGAGCTGGGCGGGGCCGGGCCCATCAAGGAGGGGCCCCCAGGCACCACATGGCCCGGCCAGTGTGTCCGCGTCACAGGCCAGGCCTCTCTTTGTGCTTGTATGTTTGAACTGATAAATGAATGAGTCTATCCAAATCATAAGTGTATGTGTATATTTATATAGACATAATAGATACTGATTTTCTAGATCATGTTTCCTAAACACTTCAGGAGGAATTTTTTGCATAATTCCCATGGTTTGTGTAGCTGGGGAAGATAAACGAGATTTGGGAAGAGCCTCACTGGTCTCTTCAGCGACATATCTGGGGTGGCTGTCTGCCTCTGATGGCAAGAGTGTCTAGCTTCTCTCCTGTCTTTCTTTTCTTCCACAGAAAGTGACCAATCAGCTGTTGGGGAGAAAAGTTCCCTGGAACTAACATAGGAATATTTTCCTCAGAGCCTTGGAATTATATTTTATCAACCTGGAGAAGCACAGTCCTTACTTTTATGAGTCTGGATTAATAAAACAACTTTTTCCATGTGTAATTTAGAAGTAGTAACAGTGGTGACTAGGACTATGAATGGTTTGGGAGCAATACTTTGTCCACAGCGGCCTTTCCCACGAGGTTTTTGTCACAGTGGTATCGTTTCTGATTTCTAGCCAAGAGTGGGTCCCCTTTTGTATGTGTTTTTATATTTTTAGAAAATAAATAACTTCTGATTGAGTAAAAGTAAAGCAGTAGCAAAGAGTTATTTCTTTACCATCTGGAGATGTGCAGGGATCTATACAGTGTCTCTCCTGAGGTAGATGGGGATCTCGATCTAAAAGCATCAGTCAAGGGCGCCTCGGTGGCTCAGTCAGTTAAGTCTTTGACTTTAGCTCAGGTCATGATCTTGTGGCCCATGAGTTCGAGCCCCACATCAGGCTCTGTGCTGACAGCTAAGAGCCTGGAGTCTGCTTTAGATTCTGTGTCTTCCTCTCTATCTGATCCTCCCCAACTCACACTCTGTCTCTGTCTCTCAAAAATAGACATTTAAATAAATAAATAAAAGCATCAGTCAAGGGAAATGGGCTGTGGGGATGAAATGTAGCCTTCATTACAGACACAGCAGGGTGTGACAAGAGCTCTGCCATGGGCTTTGTAGGGAGGGTGTCTGGTTAGGGTACCTGCTGGGCATGCCCAGACACTCCCAGCAGACCAGGCACCTCAGGTTCGAAGCCACCTCTTAGCCTCATTCCAGCTTCCCAGGGGCCTCTAGCCTTGGGTGGACTTCCCCAGCTCCGGCCACCCTCTTTTCAGGATTGAAGCCTCAGAGTGTTTATCATCACACATGGAATCAACGTTTATAACCTGGATCACAACTTCTGAAAAGCATGAGTTAGTAAGTGTGATAGTGTACATAAAGCATTTAATTAATCCTATGGCCTGGAATTACAGCTAAAGCCCAGGGTTGAGGGGGAGAAGGTACTAATCAGCCTCATTCTAAGCTCAGGAAAGTGCCAGCAGGGCAGTAAGGGGCCAGCTGCTGCTGAGGCTGAGGTAAAGAGCAGACCCTGCCACCAAGCACAGCTCAGATGACACCACCAAGGCTCCCTGCCTAACCCAGAAGGAGGCGATGAAGAAGGCTCAAGGTAATTAAGCTCTCTGGGCCAGTTTACCTGTAAAATGAGAGTGTTAATAACCTCTAAGCCCCCTTTCAGCCCTCAAATTTTATGGCTGTTTTATGTCTTGTAAGTTATTATTCAGAATACAAACAAAGTGATAGTTGTCTGGAAACCTGGGTCTTCAGAGAAACTGAGACAGGATGGAGCCTGCTTAGAAAAAAGTGGGGTTCTCTGAAGGCCATGGGCTGTGTGACCCAAGTGCCTTCCCAGAGCATTTAGGTTTAGGGCTGGGAAGCCACAGGTGGCAGCTGGCCACCAGCTCCTCACCCCCTGCCCCCACCCCCAGCACCAGCACACACCTGCTTGGAAATGGTACCACAGGTGCCCTGGGGAGAGCCTGTTAGCATCTCCGCTAGGTTCGGCAGACTTGCTCTCACATCACAACAGTAGTTCCCAGGTCACCAGTCCCTGCATGGTCAGGGTGAGTAATCAAAGCCCTGCCTAGAGTAGGGGTGCTAGGAGTTCTCTTAACTTTAGTATTCTTTGCCTGGATTCCTGCAGAACCCAAGCATTGGCCTCATAGGTAATCCCAGTGCCTTTCCCAGAATCTGTTCTGCCTCCAGAGCTCAGGGTGGTCCCCCCTCCTCCCCATTCTGCCCTGGTCAGTCCAGCCTGAGCACCCGGTATAGGCCAGAGTCATTACCTTGTGCTGCCACACCTATGGCCATGTTTGGCTCCTACCCTCCACCAGCCTCCCACACCCCAGCACCCATATCAGGAACTTGTTCTGAAAGTGCTTTTTTCCCATCCCAGGCAGGACATTGAACCTCTTGTTTTGTTTTTTCTTCTTGCATAGGTACAAGAAGGCCAGGCCCAGGTTGAGCTGTTGCCCCGGCTCTGACCTGTCATGGGGATTCATTCTTGAATTGCTTCTTCCTAGATCTGGTTCACACCTAACCTGAGAACCCTCTTGCCCTCCTTCCTAGAGGGTAAGCCTCCTCAACCACTTCTTTTCTGAGGGCAGTTTCTGTCGCTGCCCTCCCCAAGCAGAGGCCTCTGGTGACCATCAGCACGTGCAGTGTGGCGTGAGAGAGTGTATGAAGAAGGCAGAATGGTTTACCTATAAATCACAATGGGTTTTGTGTCCTGAATGATTGCTCTGGCCAGTCACTAAAGAGTTAGGCCACACTGAACTATTAACGTGATCTTCATCTTTACCTGTTGGGGAGTTTGGGTGATTTTAATCTACAATGTTGGTTTTATTTTTACTGACTGTGAAGCCTCACAGCCCTTTCCCAATTTTTCGCTAAATATTGGTGAATACTGGTGGAGAAGGGATGCAGAGTGGTTCTGAATACTATCAAAAATTAAAGCTAACATTATTGGCCTCTAGGGGGCACTCTTGGCAACTCCCCATGATGAAGTTCCTGAAGAAAACTTACTACCACCCCCACGGCAGGGTCATTTTCCAAATCTGACTGGGCTACATGCTAAGGGTATAAAACTCACAAGGTACATAGGGTGGATGCTTCGTTTTCTTGATCCACATCCCTAACCCTATTGCCTCTCTCTTGCATCTTTCAGAGAGCTGAGGTGGCCAGAAAATACCAGATAACCCAAGCCGACTCCTCCTTAAACACTAGAGTAGATTCCCCCTCTCTCCTTCACTGTCTGTGGAGTGTGGTTCTCATTCTTTGTCCCTGGATTTGTTTGCTTTGATGCTTTGATGCTGGTGCCTTGACTCTGAGTAGTCTTATTATTACTGTGCTGCATGGGGTTTGGGGTCCAGCATATCTCCCAGGAGGCATGGCTGGATTCACATATTCCTAGGATCCCTGACCTATTCTCATCTCTGTGAACCACAGTTCCTCCAGCCTCACCCACTGCTTCCCACACAAGACAGCTTAACAGTAGGATCTAAGTCCAGAACCTCAACTTGCCCTGGGGTTGATAGAGCTGGACTGAAAAATGCCCAGGCTACAGAGCACCTGGGTGACTCAGTCAGGTGAGTGTGTGACTTTTTTTTTTTATGTTTATTTGTTTTCAGACAGAAAGAAACAGAGCATGAGTGGGGGAGGAGTAGAGAGAGGGAGACACAGAATCTGAAGCAGCTCCAGGCTCTGAGCTATCAGCACAGAGCCCAATGTGGGGCTCAAACCCACAAACTATGAGATCATGACCTGAGCCTAAGTCGGATGCTTAACCGACCAAGCCACCCAGGTGCCCCACATGTCTGACTCTTGATTTCAGCTCAGGTCATGATCTCACAGTTCGTGAGAATGAGCACCACATTGGTCTCTGTACTGACAAGGTGGAGCCTGCTTGGGATTCTCTCTTTTCTCTCTCTGCCTCTCTCCTGCTTGTGCTTTCTCTCTCTCTCTCTCTTTCAAAATAAATAAACATTTTTTTAAATGCCTAGTCTAGCTTCATTTAATGAGACAAGGAGCAGTTGAGAAAAGGTGGGAAAGTGTTCATGTAGTTCCCACTGTCAGTCCCTCACTTGGAGGCTGAGAGCTTTGGCCAGGGAGGAAACTGCTGAGCAAGGGACACACACCTGGTGCCATCTTTTGACAGGTAGGCTTTAGCTCCAGACCCCAGAAAATAAGCAGGAGTAGAAAACAATAGGCACAGAGTTTGTTTCCTGAATCGCCTACTAGATCTAAGCCCTGAGAAGGCAAGAATCAGCACTGCCTGATCAACTCATTTTGCCAGGCCTAACACAATGCGTAGCGTGTGTTTGATTCAATAAGGGTTCGTCAAATGGCACACAGAAGGTCATCAGTCCAGACGGGAGGCCAGAGGCTCCGGGAGAGACTTCAGGGAGGTCTAACTGATAGGTTCCAGAGGCATCTTGATGTCATGGGGATCTGTTTGAACATCTGATAGAGTTTGGGGCTGGCTGAATAGGTGACACTATATAGAAAACTAAACAACCAAGAAAAGGTAATTCCAAGGATAAGAAAAGAAAACAAAAATCTATATAAAAGGATAAACGATCATAGTTTTGCTATGTATTAAAATATTAACAGAATATTCATGTTCCCTGACCGGTGGTCTAACCACTTTGGGGGCCTGGGAAGGGGAAGATTGCACATGCATGGTGTCAACATGGCCTCAATTCCCAGTAACTAGTCCACAGACAAGCCTAAAACTGAGCAATGGAGAAGGAGCCATACAAGTCTGTTAAAGATGTGAAAGTGAGTGACATCTGAAACCACAAAAATCCTAGAAGAGAGCATAAGCAGTAATTTTCCTGACATCAGCCATAACAACATTTTCCTAGATATGTCTCCTAAGGCAAAAGAAACAAAAGCAAAATTAAACAGTTGGACTACATTAAAATTAAAAGCTTCTGGGGGTGCCTTGGTGGCTCAGTCAGTTACGCGTCCAGCTTCGGCTCGGATCATGATCTCATGGTTGGTGGGTTCAAGCCCCAGTTCCGGTTCTGAGCTGTCAGCACAGCCTGCTTTGGATTCTGTGTCTCCTCTCTCTGCCTCTCCCCCCCTCATGCTCTCTCTCTCTCTCAAAATTAAACATTAAGAATTTAAAAAAATTAAAAGCTTCTGCACAGCAAACAACTGACAAAGACAACCTACAGAATGGGAGAAGATATTTGCAAATGATATATCCCATAAGGGGTTAATATCCAAAATAAATAAAGAACCTCTATGACTCAACTTCAGAAATACCCCACAAACAATCCAGGACACATGGGTGGCTCAGTTGGCTAAGTGTCCGAATCTTGATTTTAGCTCAGCTCATGATCTCAGGGTTGTGAAGTGGAGCCCCGAGTCAGGCTCTGCACTGGGCATGGAGACTGCTTAAGGTCCCTCTCCCCACACCACTCACCCTCCCATGTGCACACGTGCGCACACTCCCTAAAAAAAATCAACAACAAAAACAAAAAATACCAAACAATCCAATTAAAAATGGGCAGAAGACATGAAGAGACATTTCTCCGAAGAAGACATCCAGTTGGCAAACACATGAAAAGATGCTCTACGTCACTCATCAGGGAAATACAAATCAAAACAACAATGAGGCATCACCTCACATCTGTCAGAATGAACACAAGAAACAAGTGTTGTCAAAGATGTGGAGGAAGAGGAAACTTTTTTCACTCTTAGTGGGAATGCAAACTTGTACAGCCACTGCAGAAAACAGTTTGGAGATTCCTCAAAAAAAAAAAAAAAAAAAATAGAATTGCTGTACGATCCAGTAATTCCACTACTGAGTATTTAGCCAAAGAATACGAAGACCCTAATTTGAAAAGATACATGCACCCCCGTGTTTATTGCAGCATTATTTACAGTAGCCAACGTACGGAAGCAACCAAATGTTCACCAATAATGGATGGATGAAGAAGAGGTGGCGTGTGTGTGTGTGTGTACATATATATGTATATACACAGTGAAATATTAGCCATAAGAAAGAATGAAATCTTACCATTTCCAACAACATGTATGGATCTAGAAGGTGTAATGTTAAGTGAAATAAGTCAGGCAAAGACAAATTATGGTTTCACTCACGTGGAATTTAAGAAACAAAACCAATGAACAAAACCAAAAGATACAAACAAACAAAAACAGACTCTTAACAACAGAGAACGGATGGTTACTGGAGGGGAGGGGGTGGCTGGGTGAAACAGCTGAAGGGGAATAAGGAGCGCACTGGTGATGACCACCAGCTGTACGGAAGCGCTGAGTCACTGTATCCTACACCTGAAACTAATGCAACACTGCATGTTAATTATACTGGAAATAATTTTTTAAAAAATGTTTAAGACATGGAAGTGAGTGTGCACACAGAAGCGTAAGGGCTGCTCGTTGCGTCACAAATCCATAGAACTCTGACTCTTTCAAATAGATGAGTGTATATATATAATTTTGAGAGAAATAACAAAAAAAGCTAAAGGCTTAAATGTAAAAGACAAAACATGAGAACTTTTAGAAGAAATATAGAAAAGTATCTCTAAGAACTTCAGGAAAAATGTCAAGGAACAAAGAAAGTGCAAGCCATAAAGAAGATTGATAAATTCAATTAGTGAAATGTAAAAACTTAATTTAATGACACCATTAAAGAGAGTAAAAATACAAGGCACAAAACAGAAAATAATTGTGGCTCATGTAACCAACACAGGATTTGTATCCAAAATATATCAAGAACTCCTACAAGTCAGTTTTTTCTTTAATCTATAGAAGAAAATACTAAAAATGTGAGCAGGTAGTTTCACAGAAGGAAAAACAACTGGCTGTACAAATATGATAAATTGCTTGATTTGATTATTAATTGGAAATGCACATTATTAGCAGAATACTCCATGCGAACCTCGTGTGTGTGTGTGTGTGTGTGTGTGTGTGTGTGTGTGCAGGTCCTAAATCTGGTCCTCAGAAAACACTGCATCTTCTGTCTGCGCAAACTCTGGGAGTGCAGGCCAAGCCCAGGGCCTTAGCTAGGCTAGGCCCCACCCTCTGAATTTCTCTGGTGTGAGTCAGTCCCCTGAAGCTCTCTACCTACAGGGAATGATATCAACCTGTCCAACTGGTGAAGGCCTGCCTAGATCTGGAATCCTGTGCATCTGCATTGTAATTCCTTTCTGAAATGGCCTTTTTCCTATGGTAAGGTAAATTGTCATATTTTAACTCAGTCTGGTAAGTTTTTCTGTAGAGCCTGGAGGAAAATGCAGAGGGGAAAGGGCTTAGTCCATACCTCCTATTGGACTTCTGAAGACAAAGATGGCAGCCTGTGGACTCTACCGCACTTTAGAATTCTGGGTAGTGGGGGGCACCTGGCTGGCTCAGTTGGTAGAGCATTTGACTCTTGATCTCTTGGGTTGTAAGTTTGAGCCCCATGTTGGGTATAGAGATTACTTAAAAATAAAACCTTTAAGGGGTGCCTGGCTGGCTCAGTCAGAAGAATATTGGACTCTTCATCTCGGAGTTATAAGTTCGAGCCCCACACTAGGTATAGAGATTACTAAATAAATAAATAAACATAGAATTCTGGGTAATGCCCACAGTAGGACTTCTGGATTTAGCAAATTAAAATACCGAACTCTGAAATTTAATTTACTTTTTTTTTTTTAAGATTTTACTTTAAAATAAAATAGGTCTGGGGACAGCCTAACCTGAAACCAGGGAAAGCGGGAGAGGAGACCAAGGGAGCCCCCACATATGACAGGAAGTCACATCAGGGCAACCCAGGAGTGCTAACTGCCCAGAAAGATTTTTGAATCTGTCTCAAGTCATCCAGAGAGATTTTGGAAAGCCAGCCTTGAAAAGAATAGAAGATCTAGAGAAGGGCACCAGGAAGACCATGAAAGAAGTGGAGGGCAGGACAAGGCCAGCCTTCCATATGGAGTGACTCCCTCAGCACAACAAAGCAAAAGTAAGTCACTGTTATAAAAACAACTTTTAATTAAATTAAGGATGCAAAGAAAATAGATAAAAATCTAAAATGATAGGAGTTTACAAGCGGTAATTGAGAGTGAAGAGAAAAAAGAAACACAAAGACAACTATTGTATGATCCATTTATAAGCAGTACCTAGAACAGGTGAATCATAGAGACAGAAAGTAGCATAGCGGTTACCAGGGGCTGGAGGAGGGGAAACAGAGAGTTAGTGCTCTGTGGGTCCAGAGTCTGTAGTGGACAGTGGTGGTGGTTATACAACAAAGCGAATGTACTTAATACTACTGAATTGTACAATTAAAAATGGCTAAAATGCCAAAATCTATGCTAGGTATATTCTTCACAATAAAAAATAAATGAAATACAATGAAAGGAATTACAGCTATAAGAAATAAAAATCAGAAACATCAAAGATATTTGTGAAATGTATAGCTTGGAATTGAAAAGCCTAAATTAAAACATTTAAAATATCAACAGAAGAGGGGCACCCAGAGGACTCAGTAAGTGAAACATCTGACTCTTGATCTCAGCTCAGGTACTGACCATGGGTTCAGCCCCTGCATTGGGCTCTGCACTGGGTGTGAAGCAAATAAATAAATAATAAAGAGATAAAATATCAAAAGAAGAGAAATTCTAAAGGCATGATTTTTAAAAGGGAAAAATAACTTTCAAAAATATGTGATGAGGGGCACCTGGGTAGCTCAGTCGGTTAAGCCTCCGACTTCGGCTCAGGTCAGATCTCACGTTTGTGGGTTCGAGCCCCGCGTCGGGCTCTGTGCTGACAGCTAGCTCAGAGCCTGGGGCCTGCTTCCGGTTCTGTGTCTCCTCTCTCTGCCCCTCCTCCACTCATGCTCTGTCTCTGTCTGTATCAAAAAACAAATAAAACATTTAAAAAAATTAAGAAAAAAATATGTGATGAAGCCAGTTTATAAGTTAAGGTAGTGTACACAGAAGAAACTTTTTTGAAGAGGGAAAATTAGAATGGTCAGATAGCCTATGAGGAGGAAAATTAAGCTAAAACAATTCAAGAAACCATAGACTGTCAGCAGTGAGGACAAAATACACTTGAAATCATTTGAAAGGAAAAAGAAGCAGTTTGAAAACATGTGATGAGAAGAAAATGAAGGGCATGCTGTGTAGGGGAGCAGTCAGAGAAGGGGCGGCCTGTCTGACCTCTCAGATAGGAGTGGGTGTGGTGGGCAGCCCTGAGCCCCCAGCGGCCTGGTCCTATTCATCCTGCTTCGGTCAGCCTCTCACCAGACAGGCAAGGGCTGCTGTTCAGCTTCTCATGTCCAACTGGAGTTCAAGTTCAAAATCACAAGTTTATGCAGCATCATTAAGCATCCAGACTGCCTCTTGATACTTCCAAGGAGAAGCTACTTGTGCCCTCAGTGGTTTGGGCAAAGGGACCTGTCCCCGTTGTTGCACCCAACAGACAACAGACCCCCTCCTCTTCCCTCCCACCTCTCAAAATGCCCCATGGAGAGAGCTCTGCTGGCACCCATTGTCCTGCCAAACATCAGCCCCCTTCCACCCCAAGACTCCAGGCTTCTGGTAGGATCAGGGCCCATTCCCCATGAGGATTCTCTGCCCGCCTGTTTCCTAGACCCACAAAGCCATGGGGGTGCTCACTGTCCCCTGCCCCTGCCCCGGGCACTTCTCTACCTCATTGGGCATCTGTTAAAAGCAGCCAGTGCCCGGCTGCTTTTGTTCCCACCCCAGTGAGATAAGATGCCCCTAGAGGCTGGAGAGGCACCTTCAGGTATCTGCTCTCCCCTAGGCACCTTCTCTCACTGTAGCTCTAGGTGACTTGGCCTGTTTCGTTTCCTCTAATGCTCACAGTTGATGCCATTGTGTCCAGTGAGCTCAGCTGCTAGCTTTAAAGCCCCAGTCTGCCACCTGATCACAAGTATGTATTTCCTGTACAGTTGTTCTAAAATACACTGTGTAGGGGCACCTGGGTAGCTCAGTCATTGAGCATCTGACTTCAGCTTAGGTCATGATCTCAAGGTTCATGAGTTGGAGCCCTGCATTGGGCTGGCCACTTCGGATCCTCTGTCTCTCTGTCCCTTGTGGTGTCTCGCTCAAAAATAAGCAAACATTTGAAAAAATGAAACTCTGTATAACAAGACTCATATGTAGCAAAAATCTAAATTAGGTACCTTACTCCCAGCAGACAGGGCTGAGCATTTTCACAGATTTTGTTCAGAAGGTAACCACCTGGTTTGTAATACACGCAAAATGAATTTTGAACCTCCCTGATAATGCTCCCAGTTAAAAATTCACTACATCGCCCCTGTAGATTAAATGCTGTTTTTTCCTACATGGTTTTAAAAACAAATTAACTCCATTCAAAAGGTGGAAACAACGCTAATGCCCATCAACAGATGAATGGATGAACAAAATGTGGTATGTATGTGTGTGTACATATATATTATTCAGCCTTCAAAAGGTAATGACATTCTCATACATGCTACAATATGGATGAACTTAAACACATGATAAGTGAAATAAGCCACACACAAGAGGACAAACAGTGTATGATTTCACTTAAATGAGTCACCTCGAAAAGACAAATTCATAGGGACAAAAAGTGGAACAGTGGTTGCCAGAGACTGGGAGGTGGATGGGGAATTACCGCTTCATGGGCACAGGGTTTCTCTCTGGGGTATTGAAAAAATTCTGGAAATAGTGATGACAGTTGCACCTTTTCAATATAGTTAATGCTACTGAACTACACATTTAAAAATTGTTAAAATGGTAAATTTTATGTAATGTATGTAATATTGTGTCAATACTACAAATACAAGAAGAGAAGGAAGACGGGCAGGCGGGGGCAACAGGAGGGGACGTGGGCCGGCAGACCTCCCCACACGGACTCCCCTCACACGGCACACCTGCGCGTGCCAGGCAGCGGCAAGTGTATGGCAGGCAAAATTAAAAAATTTACCCTACTTTAACCAAACTCGTGTCAGTAGCTCCACTGTTACATACAAGGAAATCTTGATGTCCTTAAAATATTGCCGAGTTCAGAATAAAACCTCATCCTTCAAATTGAACAAACTGCTTGTTAGCTGAAAAAAGGTGAAGGGAAGTTTAAAGTCCACATTTTTTTTACTGCTGGGTCCAAGTCACTGACCTGTAAAACTATCTTGGACCACACCCTTCCTCCTTCCTACTTTCTAGAAACCTGTTAGTCTCCCGCACTTGCCCAAAGGGATCCCTGCACAAGTCACATATCTGCTCTTTGCCATTCCCTGTAAGCCAGGGCCTCAACTCTGTCTGCATTTCCTTGGGCCCAGTTCAGGAAAGCACTTTCCCCTCCTCCTTCTCCTCCAGCCCCTCCTCTTCCTCTTTCCCCACCTTCTCCCTTTCCACCTTGCCCTTCTCCCCCAGCTGCTCATATCTCTGCCACAGTTCCAGGCCCATAGACACTGACTGTGACTTTTAGATTCCCAGGAAAGTGTCAACCATCAGCTCTTGCTCCAGCAGAAGGGTACATAGGTGTCCCCAAGGCTTCTCCAGCACTGGGCTTGGGTTGCAGATGGCTCCTTGCCCACCCTTTGCTTGGCTGGGGCAGATTCGCTGTGGGCTGGCCATAACTCCCATAACGACCTCTCAGCGTCTCTGCTCTCTCCGATCTTTTGTATCTTCCCTTTGGGTTTTAGAGTCATCTAAACCCTCCCTTTTCTTATATCTAAAACTTTTTTAGAAGTGAATTTCGTACAACAAAATTAAACATTGTAAAGTATACACTTCGGTGGCATTTAGTACATTCATGGTGTTGCCCAACCACCAACCATATTGAGACTCAAAACATTTTCATTGCCCCGAAAGAAAATCTGCATCCACTAAGCCATCACTCTCCATTTCCCCTCCCCGCCACCCCCGCAAACCCCCTAAACTGTCTTGGCAACCCCTTTGGAATTTCCACATTTAGGTCTCAGATCTTATTTCTTTTTTTCTTTCTTTTTTTTTTTTTTTTATATTTCAGATCTTATTTCTTATCTGTCATACCTGGTGCCTGGTCTGAAGCTCCAGTTTAACTTCCCATTATCCTTAGCCCACTATCTTGACCTAAATACCCTCCTTGCAATTCACAAACACAGACACATTCACTTGTATGGCTTTGGGCCCCTTATCTGAACTCTGCAGAAAAGCACTGCTTAAAACTCCACTGACAGTGAGTGTGGGTCCAATCTGGGGAAGATGAGCAAAGGAGCACCATCCAGGGAGGGCCTGGCTTCTGTCCCTGGCTGTTAGAGCACCCTCTGGGAAACAGGCAATAGGGAGCAAGGGGTTGCTTGACTTTCCCCACTTGAGGTGAAGCCAGAGGCTCAAGGGAGGGTGGCTGTCATATTGCATTTAGAAGAAAACTGACTAGGACTAATGCTGATGTGCTAATACCAATCCAGTGTGCTAATAAGCTTTGTATTCACAGTTTCTTTTAATAGGCTTCCAGGCAATGTCCCACTGCTGATCTGGGGACCGCCCTTTAAGTAGCAGGGACTAAACAGCAATGACTGCCATAAAAGGATGAACTGCTTCCTACCTGCTCAGAAGTTATCTTTTCAACCCAGTTACCCCTGCCACTTGGCTGAAAAGTGGAGGAGCGCTTTTCAACAAAGCACTTTTCAAACAGAGGATAGGTGGGAGAAGCAGAAGGCAGAGGGAAGCATGTGTGGAGGCTTTAAGTTGAAAGCTTTGGTTTATTGAAAGAAGAAAAAGCTCAGTATGGTTGGGACAATGAGTGCAGGGAATTGGAGCAAGAGACGGGCAAGCTCCATTCCTGGTCCCAAATATTCAGGAGCACAAGCCCTGTTCCCCCTGGGAGACCCTCCTCCAGTCTGCGGGGTGGGTGTCCTTTTGAGGTTCTTTCTCCAGTACTTCCAACTTCCACAGTCCCCACACTTAGGACAACATATGTGCACTTGCTCCCTCCTTGGTCTTTCCCCACCCGTCCCCTGGCCTGTAAGCCCCTGGAGGGCATGGACCATGTCTACCTTGGAGGAGCAAAACCATTTAATTGTCACTTAAAACTTTCAAGACATTGGGACCACCGTGGACCTCCCCCATCTCCAGCATCAGCTGGTGGCCTACTTGGGAACTCCTCCTGAGGGACTACTTGGCTGAGCCTAGGACAGCTGGTGAGGGCTGATGTCCTCCTCTTCCTACCTCTCAGAGAAGCTGGGCCCAAGGCCCTGCCATTAACAAGAAGCTGGAACACAACTGGGAGGAAACAGGAACCTGATTTAGAACATGGGGTGGGGGGACACGGTGTAATAGGAGACTTGGATGGTCCAGTCTTCAGAGAAGCACACGGGGAAGGTACAAAGGCAGGAGGCCTGGAGGAGGTAGAACGCCTGGCAGAAGGGACTGTGGGTGATCCCAGGCCAGGGAGGAAAGAGACCGAATGGAGGGGAACACAGTTGAGACCCCTGCCCTTGGGTAATAAAACATGAGTGTTTGCAGCCACCCCATTCATGTGATGGAAGGTCCCCAGTTAGGTGAAATGTGCCTGTAACAATGCCAGCAGGTTCAGGCCTGATTTGTGGCCTGACTGACCCTACACAGTAGATAAGCTATGAGCAGGCACCCTGCCAGAATGGGAGAGGCCCCCAAATACTGCTGTGTCACAAGACGCAGACTGAAAGGGTGCCTGGACTTCCCGTGTCCTCAGAGGACTCACTGGCTCCCCAGACTCAGCCTATGGGTCGGAGGAGACCTGGTGCCAGTGAAGAGCTAGCTAGCTGGGCAAGGTGCACAGGGCTGCATACACCAGCATGGGGCCTAAGCCCCACTTCACCACTGTAGCACAGGCTTGGGGACAAAAGGGTCATGCCTTAGGCTACTGTGAAAATCTGGAGTCTCAGAGCACTTTGGTAGAGGAAGCAGGGTCCCAGGTGTGGTAGGTCCGGGAAACTCAGCAATCACATTTCCTCTTCCCCAGACACACACATTCCCAGCCTCCCTTCAGGCCTATTTGGGCCACATGACGGGCCTCGACAGGGGGCTGGTGGCTGCTCCACTTCCAGGTCTAGCCCGGGTTGAAATCCCACTCTCTGTCCCGGGCTGCCTTCTTCCCTTTCCGTGGAGGCGGTGCGTGGGGGCCCCAATCCTTCTCACAGAATTGTCCTCTCTCTCTTCCTCCGCCCTTTGCTGTGTGCCTGCAGCTCCTCTCACTAAAGAGGCATGGCCGATTTCTCTCCCCGGGTCTGGGATGTCATAGAAGTGACACACTCAAGAAGCTTGAAAAAGCATTTGACTTACTTTTTGCTCCTCTGCAATTACCTTAAAACCGTGGATGAGCTCACCTGTTGGAAAATGTGAGGACCCAGTGGCTCCATCACTCCTGGCAACCCCACGATGGGTGAATTAGGCTGTCGGAGACCAGAAGAGCTGCCAGCCAAGTCCAGCCTAAATTGCTGACCACAGACACATGAACTAGGGATATGTTCACTTGTGTTTGTTTATTTCACTAGTTTGTTTTCATGCAACTTCTGTGGCACTAGGTAAGTGAAACCGTGGCAACCCAAAAGACTGCATGAGCAGAGCCGGCCACTGCCAACCCCACTGCGTTCCCACATGACCGAGCAGTAAGCTTTCACTGTGCTGTCACACTGATACTCTGGGGTTTGGTTGTGACCTCAGCAGACCCAGCCCTCTTCTGACCCACAAGGAACCAGATCACGGGCCCCCTCCTGGACCCTTTATCTCAGAGGCCCGAGCAGAGGGGAGGCAGTAGACAAAGCTAACTATAGGAACAGCCATTAGCCTCCAGCTCATGGAGAGGAAGGATTGGTGCATCTTCTGGAAGCCCATGCGCTGGTAGAGGGCCATGGCCGAGTGCTGCATTATGGACGTGCTGACGTTGACTTGGCTGTACCCCTGGTCCCGTGCGAACTGAAGGACAGTCCTGACCAGAGCTTTTGCTATCCCCTGGCCTCGGTGCTCCATGGCCACGCACAGATGAAGCAGCTCCAACTTCTCCTTCTGCAGAGTGGCGGGCAGAGCGCCCACCATGCCCACCACCTGCCCCTCAGCCTCAACCACCCAGAAGCAGGAGCCAGGCTTCCCGAAGTAGGACTTGGTTATGTCAGACATGTCTTTGCGCAAAGACATGACTAAAAACTTGGTCCAGGGGTATCTGGAGAGGAATCTCAGGGCAGCAAGAAGGGTGAGGCTGGCTACAAGGGCCAGCAGCCAGGAACCAGAGAGAAGGAAGAAGACGAGGGGCAGCCCAACCAAGAGCACCAGGGTTCGGGGCAGCTTCAAAATGTGGCGGAATGTGGTGGGGATGTGCTCATTAATTCCCTGAGAGAACAAGTCCAGGACCTGTGTGCGGTCCTTCTCCCGGTAATTGCGGATGTGATAAGGAGCCATGGAAGACTGCTGAGCCTGAATCTTAAAATCCATGAGCGGGAGCGAGAGAGAGCTAGGCGTCCCTGCTGCACACCTTCGGGGCCACTCTGGAGAAAACAGAGGAAGTCAGGTGAGTGCCCATCTCTGCCACCTCCCAGGAGTGGGGGAGACCCTGCTCAAGGGCATTTCTTGCTGCCTTTGCCCAAGAGGATGTAGTCCACAGCCACTGGGAGAAAGTGTAGGGTCAGAACGATTTGCATATGATCCTGGCTCCTTCCCTTTCTAGCTGTGTGACCTTAGTGTCACCTAACTTTTCTGAGCCCATCTTTTCATCTGTAGAATAGGACCAAATAAAGACCTGCTTTCTGGGATTGTTTTGAAGATTTAATAAAGTAAATACAAAGCTGTGATATACAAAATACCCTCCTCTCCACCCTCTTTCCCCTTTTACTGGCTCACCTAGCTTATTGGCACTTTGGGGACCTCACCATGCAGCAGCCAGACCATGTGTCCCGAGACCTTCGGACCCTCTCTAGGGACCAAACACTGCAGAAATCCTGTGCCCCCAAGTTTCAACAAAGTCTCCTTCCCCCTTGACTGCAAACGTTTTAGGCTGCTGAGGTGGTGTAAGAGTCAAACACCAAAAAAGGGGCAGCCTTGACATCTGGAGAGTCTGGGGCCCCGGGCCTCTCTCAAAACACTGTCCTTCTACCCGTGTCCTCTCACCTGCTGCCACAACAGCCTTGAATATCCAGAGCAGCCTCAGGGTGGTCTCTGCCCTCAGCCTCTGCTTGGTATTCTGGAGAGACTGCCCAGGGCCTGCTCCACCACCAGGGCCCCGCCCCTCCCTGGATGGCCACCGCCTTGGCTGGCTCTTGCACCTGAGGGGCTGGGCTCTGACAGAGCAGGAAGTGCATTCTCCGCCCACTCCTATGATCCTCAGAGACAGCCTGGAGGCGGGAAGCAGAGTCTGGAACAGCTCAGGGGGCCTGGCCCTTGCAGATGGCCTACACTTTTCCTCCTGTGGTGGTTAAGGCCCAGAGCATCTCCCAGCGAGCACCTTGATGTGCTCTGGTGTGCACTCTCAGCCCCTCCACACAGCTCCCAGGAGCCTGGGGATTGCAGGTCCGCTGTCACCATGGGCTAGCTATCCAGGCTAAGCACGCAAGGTGCTCTCTCCCTGCCTAGGCATTACCTGGTCTGAGGAAAACCGACCATCTGCAGTTCCCTGCGCTCATCTCACTAGTCTCCTTCTGCGTGAGTTCATTCGTTCATTCATGCATTCGGTCATTCATTCATTCACGGTAGTATTCTGTATGATGCAACCACTATGCTCCTGGCGTCCTCTTCGACTATGAGCGACTTTGACACACAGCGATGGGCATCAGTACCACCCGCAGCTGGTGTGTGTTCTGGTCGTTAGAGTCTGTGCCACAACAGCTGTTAAATATTTGGCGCTGAGGTAAACAAAAGCAGGGGGAAACAAAATATAAAAATCCCTTCTCTGTGAAAGGGATATGTGGTCGAGGGGGCAGCGTCCCTCCCCAAATTGAGTTTGCTCCTCTCCAGACGTGCCCTCACCCTGCGGCCCACATAAGCCCCTCACTCCATATTCTGTCTGCTTCCTGAAGCCATGACCCAAGCCTTTGCCTGTAGCGTCATCCAACGTTCCGCCGGAGCACATGCCGCCGAGGGCCTATTGGGCTACAGCACCGCGCCCGGCAGACCCCGGTTTCCCGGCCTCGAAGCTCCTCGCGAGATTCCGGGGACTGCATGGCGAAGCGCGGGGTGGAGGGGTGCCGGCCATGCGAGAGGATTAATAGGGGCTCCGTAGGAGGACCCCTGAGTGGAGACCGAGACCGGAAGGAGAGCTAGGCCTGAGCAAGGCTGAGGGAACGAGAGCGTTTGGGGCTGAGGGAGCAGAGGCGTGAAGACCCTGAGGCAGGACAAAGGCAAGGTTTCCAGGGAAAGGTGGCCAACATGGCCACGGAGGGAGGGAGCGAGTGGCGAGGGTGCAAGGATCCGTGTGTCCTGGGCCTATGGCCTAGTTACGGAATTTGGACTCTTTGCCAAGATCGACGGGAAGCCATGGATCCGCTTAAAAAAATTTTTTTTAACATTTATTTATTTTTGAGAGAGCGAGAGAGACAGAGCGTGAATAGGGGAGGAGCAGAGAGAGAGAAAGAGACACAGAATCTGAAGCAGGCTCCAGGCTCTGAGCTAGTGTTCTGCACAGAGCCCGATGCGGGGCTCGAACCCATGAACTCTGAGCTGTGAGCTCTTGACCTGAGCTGAAGTCGGATGCTCAACTGACTGAGCCACCCAGGCGCCCCCATGGATCTGCTTTTAGCTGGGGAGTCACCTTGGCACGTGCACGTGTTGCTGTGGCTACATGTGGAGGGTGAAGGGGAAGAAATAGTAGTGGAAGCACATAATCCCTGCCCCCGCCCCCATCCCCCCAAGTGCCACAGAGCAGCTGAAAAAGAACCTCCGGGTACAGATAGGCAGGTTGCTCACTTTTCAAGAGCGTCTGACCACGGAGGGCTAGTGGGAACAAAAATAGAGCCCTGCCTCACTCACCAGGCCATCAGCCCTGGCACAGAGCTGAGCGTGGCCAAAGGAGAAGGCACCTTTTTCTTTTTTGCTCAAAGGCCTGGCTCCCATTGAGCTGTGTATCCAATGGGCTGTGTCTGTGTGAAACGGGTGCCTTGTCCTGTGTTCACCAGGAAGCCACGTGGGCTAGCAGAGGACCTACAAGAGTAAGTGGTGACTTGGACCAGAGTGAGGCGATGGTCAGCACCAGCCCGCCTGTAGGTGCATTGGGGGGCGGAAATGGCAGGAGTTTGTAATGATCCGGGTGGGTGTGAGGATGAGGAAGGGGTCAGAGATGATAGCCACATCTCTGGCAAGAGCCTCTAGGGGAAGCTGGAGAGAGACAGACTTGAAGAGAAAGATCATGACTGTGCCTGGTGGTACCACCCTGAGGCCTTCTGATCAGGAACCGCAGGCACGCAGCGGATGGAGGCTGCTCACCATCCCGGGTCTTTGCACCCAGCAAGGCCACGAGGATAGAGCCTAAGGTGAAATCTGAATGGTGAGCCATGGGTATTTGCTACATTTGTGTCATACATTTTAATATTTAAACATTTCAATGTTAAATAAAATTTGAACTAAGAATCAAAAGCAGGGGGGACAGAGGGCTCCAAAGTACAGTTGAGTTTTCCTACTGAGTCTCCTATTAACCAGTCAAAAACCTCATAGTCAAGCTGAAGGGCCAAAGGTCTGTCGTCTGTTCCCAAGCTCTCTTTCTCTGCATTCTCTCTGGTCTTCTCTGGCCTCCTCCAAACACCGTGGCCTTGGTTTACATTCAGGCTTTTCATCCTCACAGCCTCAAACAATGATGATAGGGATTTAGTGACATGAAAAAAAAGTCAAAATATAGTTCCAAAAACTATAGGCTCTAAGACAGGTTTTAACTCATTTTGGGGAAAATGTAACCTGCAAACAATGTACAAGCATGCAGAGCAGAAGGTCTGACACTGGCAGCAGCTGTCTCTGGATGGAGGACCCGTGGCTCATCCCCTGAGTACAACATGAAGCCTGGGGCGGGCTGAGGCTCCAGGCTCTTGCTTTTGGACGATGAAACGGAGGCTTGGGAATCTACCCGGCCTGCCTCAGCGTATCTGAGAACCTAGAGGGACCTAGCTAAGGTCATGAACTTCTGAAGGTAAGGCTTATTCTATTATTTCATGTTTTAGTTAACTGTTTTAATGTGCACAATTCAATGGCATTTCGTGCACACTGTGTTGTGCGGCCACCATTTCTATATGGTTCCAAAGCACTTCCACACTCCAAAAGGAATTCCCTTGCCCTGTTGCCAGGAACAGTCACTGTCTCCTCCTCCTCTCTCCAGACCCTGGCAACAACTAACGTGCTTTCTGGATGGTTCATTTAAATGAAATCATGTGATTTGTGAACGTCTGTGTTCAGCTTCTTTTAATTTATGTTTTCAAGGTTCACCCACGGTGTGGCATGTATGGGTATGCCCTTGCTTTTTTATGGCTGAATAATATTCCATGGTAGGGATAGACCACATTTGTCTATTTGTTCATCCACTGATGGACATGTGGGTTGTTTCCACCTTTTGGCTATGGTGAATAGTGCTGGTAGGAACACTTGGGTACAAGTTTTTGTTTGAGCACTTGTTTTCAATTCTGTGGGGTATATACCTAGGAGTGGAATTTCTGGGTCATATGTGTTGGGGCCCAGTAGGCAATAATAACCCTCAAACAATATTTTGCCTCTTGGGCTGCACATATGGCTTCTGTTCATCGTATGATTTACTTTATTTTCTGGGAGTGAACATAATCCTCTCCCAAAAGATTTGCTTAAGGATAAGCATCCCACCCTTGAATAATTAATGCAGGGCGTTAAGGGATGTATATCTCCTCATAGAATTCTTCAGACCTATCATATGTTTAAAACCAGACTATCATTAGGGGATTCTTTTTGCAATGACTTAAACCTGTTACTTACTGACGAGAATGATGTAATCACCCAGGGTATATAAGACCCTGGCTATCTCAATAAAGGAGTGTCCTTTTTTACCAACCGCCATCCATGCTCTCTCCTCTCTCGTCTGTCTTGTTCGTCTTGTCTGTCTTCTTTCTTAGAGATATTTTCGCCGACACCAACCCCCTACTCGGGACCTTTCAACTGTGGTGCGTGGGTAATTTTATGTTTAACATTGTGAGGAATGCCCAAACTGTTGTTCAAAGTGGCGGCACTGTTTTACTTTTCTACCAGTAGTGAGCCGTATTTTATTTTACTACTTGCCTCAGCATTACTGCCTGGTACATAAATGGAAGAGACTGCTGTTACTCACTGAGAATTCAGATGCCTGGCACTGTGAGGAAGCTATTTTCTTAGCTCTGCTATTTATGACAACCAAGAACTAAGGTTGATACTAATGTCCCCATTTTACAAATGGGAAACCAAGTCCAGAAAAGCTGAGAGATGTCCTACCTAAGACCTCACAGAATCACTGTTATTCCAAGAATTGTGAATTGGAGAGGAACATGTCACTAAAACCCCACACTTACATCTATGAGAAACATTCCCTGCTGCACCAGCACAACTCAGAAATGGGCCAGTGAGATGGATGATGGTGAGTGAGAGGCATTACATTTAGGAAGTCTCAGGGAGAAGAGAAAATCATTTCAGTTTCTTTGGGGGGGGGCATTTATTTTTTAAATGTTTTATTTTAATTATTTTATTTTTTAATTTACATCCAAGTTAGTTAGCAGATAGTGCAACAATGATTTCAGGAGTAGATTCCTTAATGTCCCTTACCCATTTAGCCCATCCCCCCCACAACCCCTCCAGCAATCCTCTGTTTGTTCTCCATATTTAAGAGGCTCTTCTGTTTTGTCCCCCTCCCTGTTTTTATATTATTTTTGCTTCCCTTCCCTTATGTTCATCTGTTCTGTGTCTTAAAGTCCTCATATAATACTGTCTGTAATTTTGCTTAGCCTAATACTGTCTAGTTCTATCCACGTAGTTGCAAATAGCTTCAATTTCACTTAATTAAATTTGCAGGAAGACTGTCCTCTAACCTCTCCTAGGGGCTCCCAGTAACCCAGCATCAGGCCAGTGCCCTGCACTTTTACCGAGAACTCATCACTTAAAAGAGATGAGTAGAAGAAAATACTGGCAAATCATTTCAAGGGGAAAGAAGTAGGTGGATGGGTCATCCTGGTATAAGATGCTCAGAAATCCTAGGTCAGTGATTCCAGCTCTACAGAAATGTTCTGTGACCTTTCAACTAATTCTCTAAGAAAGTGAAAGGCTCTCCCCCCAACACTCAAATTAGGGTAACTTCAGAACATTTTATGCAGCTGCTAAAGGGACTAATTCTGAAGGTATAAATGGATAGAGGGGATGAAAGATGGTGCAGGCACCGAGTATGTTATTGCCCAGAGACCTGAAACAAGGTGGAAGGGTGACATGACGGGAACCTCACCCAGGGGTTGAAAGGTTCAGGGACAAAGCCAGTGCACCTGACCGTACACGGAGGGGGTCAAGTTAATAAATAGCCTGGCCTCACTCTTCCCCCTCTCTAATCTCTAATCTGTTTGGCCTCCCACTGGCTAAACCCAAGCAGACTCCAAGAAGAGGAGACCTCTAACTGACATACAGGTCAGCCACCTGGAACTCAGAGAAGAGGGTCTAAGGGTGAAGAGAGATCCGGAGGGGAACATGCGAGATCAGCGGCACAAAGGACTGTGAAAGCATCACTGAGAGGCAAATTTGATGAATACAAACTGCTTATTCTAAGACCAACCAAACTAGGTTATGGTTTTCTCAGTATTGTGACATGAGTGCAGAGTGGCTGCTGTCAGCAAAGGCAAGAGCAGGAAGTGGCTGCAAAGCTGGGGGCGGGGGTGGGGTTGCAGAATGGCACTTTTCTGCTCTGAGTTCAACTCCTCATCCCCAATAATTCCACTTCAGAGAAGCTATATTAAAGAAAGAGAACCATGTACAAATGTTTATTTGCAAAAGTGAAGTGAAACGCTGAAAGCAGCCTAAGTGTGTAATAACAGAGGACGTACATATGTATGTGACATGTTACACATCAATAAGAGAATGAGAGCCTGATGGCATGGGAGGGACAGTGGACAGAGTTGTTAGGATCTGGGGTCATGTAGATTGGAGTTTTAATCCCGGGCAGAGCAAGAGAGGTCTTTGCAGTGGAGATGTCTGGGGGAGCACCACCTCAACCCAGTGACCAGTCTTTGTATCACCAATGATAGGGCCAACTGACATTGCCT
Source organism: Suricata suricatta (assembly GCF_006229205.1). NCBI lineage: Eukaryota > Metazoa > Chordata > Mammalia > Carnivora > Herpestidae > Suricata > Suricata suricatta. Next base: position 116,538,999 of record NC_043703.1, read on the forward strand.
CCTGATGGCCTGCAATGGCAAGGACACGAAATCTGAAACATTTAAGTTGACTTAAATAATGAACAAATCCAGATTGTGTGGAATTCTGAAAGACATCAAAAAATATCAACTTCTTTTTTTTTTTTAATTTTTTTTTAATGCTTTTTATTTATTTTTGAGAGACAGAGAGAGAGAGCTGGAGCAGGGGAGGGTCAGAGAGAGAGGGAGACACAGAATCTGAAACAGGCTCCAGGCTCTGAGCTAGCTGTCAGCACAGAGCCTGACGCGGGGCTCGAACCCACGAACCGCGAGATCTAACCTGAGCCGAAGCCGGACGCCCAACCGACTGAGCCACCCAGGCACCCCTCAACATCATTCTTAAAAAGAGGATTGTTGTAGATTAAAGGAGACTGAGATATGACCGCTAAACACTGCATAGGCTGAAGAAACATGTCTGCAACTCACTTCAAATCCTGCAGCAAAGGTGTATGTGTGTACACCCACCTGAACGCAGACAGGCAGATAGGAGAGCAAGAGCAAGCAAATGTAGCGAAATGTTAGCAACAGATAGTGAATTCGCATGAAAGGTACATGGACTTTCACTGTATTATTGTCAGTTGTTCTACAGGTTTGAAATGGAGTTCAGTGACTGACTCTGTTTCCTTGCTGGCAAAATCTCTTGGGGTTGTAGTAAGGACTAAATGAGGTAGCGCATATACAATGCTAAGCACAGTACACACGGGAAATGTTAGCTATGTGCATATGTACTTTATTACTTATGATCATGATAGAAATCACTAAGTATTTCTACCTCCCTGCTTTCCAGCACAGGGCAGGATCACACTTCTCTGTCCCTTATGAGGTTAGCAGGGCCATGTGACTGGCTTTGGACAGTGAAACATGAGATAAGCAAACTGAGTTCCTGAGTCACTATCCTCATTGTTTACAGATTCACACAACCTGGCTGTGTAAACTGAACAAGACACAAACTTTTGTCGTGTGAAGCCATTAAGCTTTAGGGACTAATCAAAGCCTAACCTAACTCAGATATCCACACAGTAAGGCCCTCAGGTCAAATCCTGTCCATCCCTTATTTTTATCCATAAAGTATCACTGAAACACAGCAGTGCTCACTACTTATGGTCTGTGGATGCCTTTGCAGTATGATAGCAAGAGTTGAGTAGATACAACGGAGACCTTATGGCCTGCAAAGCTGAAAATATTTATTATCTCGCCCTTCACAGACAAGTTTGCTCACCCCTGACCAAGCCTGTCTTGACTGCTTACAGTCAAAATATAAAAGTGAAAGAAGAAAACCCAAAGCATTTATAAAACATGGCTTTATACTAGCTCTATGACCTTGAGCAAGTTACTCGTTATTTCTATGTTAGTTGCTTTGTATGTAAAATGGTGGTAATATTAGTGTTTACTTCACAAGGTTATGATGAGTAATTCTTGTATGTAAAACACTTGGAACCAGCAGGCTTGGAAGGGAAATACTAGATTAGCCAGAATTAAGGGCAGCGATATGAGCTGTTGAATATAAAATCACCAGGGCAAGAACCTAGTAAAAATCGTTATTCCAATTACATAAAAATAGAATAGAAACAGAAAACTAGAAGACAACAACAAATAATAGTAATAGTGGTTATCTTTTAAAATATTGAGAGGACTTTTGTTATGACTTTGTTATACCATTCTGTGCTTTATATTTTTCTATAATTGATCATATACATTTTTATTTTTTTAATTAAAAATTTTTTATGTTTATTCATTTTTGAGAAAGAGAGAGAGAGACAGTGCCAGGGGGTGAGGGACAGAGAGAGAGGGATAGAATCAGAAGCAGGCTCCAGGTTCTAAGCTGTCAGCACAGAGCCTGATGTGGGGCCTGAACCCACAAAGTGCGAGATCATGACTGAAGCTGAAGTCACTTAACTGACTGAGTCCCCCAACATACACATTTTATTTATTTATCTTAAATTTTTAAATTTTTTAAAAATTAAATTTATTTTTGATACACACAGAGAGAGACAGAGCATGAGAGGGGGAGGGGCAGAGAAAGAAGGAGCCACAGAACCGGAAGCAGGCTCCAGGCTCTGAGCTCGCTGTCAGCACAGAGCCTGACGCGGGGCTAAAACCCATGATCGTGAGATCTGACCTGAGCCGAAGTTGGAGGCTTAACCGACTGAGCCACCCAAGCGCCCCAACATATACATTTTATAATCAAGAAAGAAAAATCAATGTTTTCATATGAAAAATTTTAATATTTCTGTCATTTTACAAAACATCTTTTGTTGACATTCTACAAATGATACCATCCAGTAATGTTCCAATACTTTCTTCTTGTGAAGATAGTTTATATATCTGTGAAAATAAAAGATGAATTATGACATGCTAACATATTCATGCACTATGAGTTTTCATTATAAACTATGTAGAAGTGAAATTATCATTCAGCTGCTGGGATAATGACATGAAATCACAAATCATGAATGTGATTAAAATATGCAAAGTAGATGGCAATTCATCATTTATGTCAAAAGTTCCCTTTAAATTGCAGTTATGGCGATAACCCTTTGCACATAGACACTGAATCTGTACCAATTCTTAAAGTATATGACACGATATTAAAGATCAAGCTTACAGAGTACATTTGAAATGTAAAATAAACATATAATGCATTCTGTATTATTATTATTTTTGTTTTTTTAGAGAGGAGAGAGCACGAGCTATGGGAGGGGGAGAGAGAATCCCAAGCAGGCTCGATGCCTAGGGCAGAGCCCAATGCCGGGCTTAATCCCATGACCCTGGGATCATGACCTGAGCTGAAATCAAGAGTAGGGCACTCAACCAACTGAGCCACCAAAGTACCTCTGAAGTTATTCTTTTTTTTTTTTTTAATGTTTATTTATTTTTGAGAGAGACAGAGCGGAGTAGGGGCAGAGAGCAAGGGAGACAGATTCTGAAGTAGGCTCCAGGTTCTGAGCTGTCAGCACAGGCGCTGGGCTCAAACTTGTGAACCAGATCATGACCTGAGCTAAAGTCAGATGCTTAACTGACTGAGCCACCCAGGCATTGCTGAAGTTATTTATTCTTAATTAAAGAATGCTTTTATCAACTAAATTTCTAACTAAATTTTACATAAACCTGCATCTTCTAATTCTTTGCATCCATAACTATTTTTCAAGTATTTTTAAATTAACCTTTCTTAAAAGTTAAAACTAGAAGCACTGGTGATCAGTAAGCAAACAGCATCAGTATTACTATTCGTCTATCACACTGTACCTAAAAATACAGATTTACAAACCTTTTTTACTTCTGTAATATTTGTTATATCAGGAAGATTTTTCAGAGAAACTTGATGACCTTCTACCTGAGATATTAGGTCTTGATTTATTTGTTTTTCTCCCTCTTCAATGTAAACAATTAGAACTGAAGTGTCATTTGCTGAGATGCCAAATTTTTTCAAAGCTTCTGAAATCTAAGGAAAAAAACGAAACAAAAACAAACAATAACCAGTAGCTTCTGTGTCTGAAACATCTCCCCATGGGCCTCCTCCTTCCTTGGTCAGGTTCTTATTTTTCATTTCCTAATGATTCTGCCTACAGTTTCTCTTCAACAGCCCTTCCTGACACCTACCAGATCTGCCTCTAGGATAGTGTCTGCTCAAAACTGCACCTCATTTCTGCACAGTTAAGCCTACTTCTTGGCATTTCCTCACACCAACACCCCCTCCCTCTGGCCCCAAGTGACCCCCATGTATACCCACCTTCTAGCCAGTCTCGACTGTATGGGTGTCCCATCATTTCATACTTTTGTTTTTTTCTTGTGCTCAAACTTCGTCCTCAGCCTGAAGTGCCCTCATCCCTCAAGGTCCAATGCTAATGTCACTCCCCCGCTGCACCCTCCTCCTTACAGGAGTTGCCTCTTTGCTGTTCCCATTGGTTTGAAATATTAGCCCCATTATATCACTTCTCTTAGTGCATTTGGATTTCTGTCTGGTTTGTCTGCCTGCCTCAGGAACATATTTGTTTCTCCTGCCCTAGAACTGTAACTGTAAGAGGGGCAGACCCAACAGATGTTTATTGAAGTGAAGTTTCTCAAATTATTTCAAACAAATTATAATTATCTGGTAATTTATTCTCCAGGTACTGAGGAATTCTATTATCATGCATTCTATAAACTTTGTAAAATTTCAAACATTATTTTAAACCATGCCACGGGTTTCCTAATTGTCCTTTGGATGATGTTAGTACCTGGTTAGGGTCTTAATAGTAGTAGTAATACTAAAACTTCATCAGCAACATTTCAGTTATTTTTTTCATGTGCCACAGGCAGAATATCTTTAGCTCAATAACTTTGGTTACTACCAGTATCTCAAACCACAAACTCTTCCTGAGTCCTGGGTGTGTGAGGGAGCCCGTGTTAAGGGCTGTTCCAGGTACCAGACAGGCTTCTGGTATATGGTGAAGACACAGATTCTACCCTTAAGGAGTTTATAGGAAGAGTAAAAGATGTGCATGGTAACACACAAATATCCATGCTTAATGTTTTACCATTTAAATGTATACATCATTTAGAGGGATCTTCCTGACCCTCTATGGTAAGAAGGACAGATAAAAACTATCCTCATCTAATATAGCTAAATTTTTGTTTACTCCTATGTGAAGTGACTGCAAAGTCTAGGAAGAGGCAGTGCTAAAGCTCAACTCTGCCCAGACACTCTTCACGACTAGAGTCTGACACTAGCAAACACACAGCACAACAAGGTCAACAGAAATAAAATAAGTCCACATTAATTACATTGTTGTTTGGGGAAAGATTGAAAATAATTTCAGTTGATAGAGTTTTTGTCTTCATTTTTCCCAGTCTGTAGAGATGAACTGCTTTGTTTGCTGCCACAAGTATCTGAAATGGATCAATGATCTGCCAAAGAGAACATAAAGAATTATACACAGAGAACCTGGAGCGCTCTGGAGACGCATGCCCTATCTCTTGGTAACTCCAATGTCAGGCTGTTTTACATCATCACAATTTCTACGGACTACATTTTCAAAATTGTTGGGTGTTCAGAAAATCATAGAATGTTAAAGCTGCAAGAACCTTAAATAGTATAAATTTTATACAGAACGCTGAGTACTAATATGGGAAAAGCCATAGTCTAAACATTTTACCTGTATTACTTTAATTCTTAAAACACCCTATGAAATCAGTATTATTATTCACATGCAGTAGATGAGGAAACCAAAGCAAAGACTGTCTGGGTTTGAATCCCAGCTCTGTCACTTCCCACTGAGGGGACTTGGGCAGATTCCTTAGTTTTATCTGTTGATGCAGATAATCATAGTAGTTACTTCATAGGGTTGTTGTGAAGATTGAGTCGGTATAGGGAAAGCACTTAGCTTAGAACGATGGCAGGAACAGAGCAAGCATGATACACAGGTTGGCCACCACTTGCTCAAAGTCATAATAAGTGGCAGAGCTGGGATCAAGTTCTGGTAACATGGTTCCAGCGTGTGCTCTTAACCACTGTGGATGCCTCCTGTGCAGAGATTTTTCTGGATCAAATGAGAAAATGAAGCTCTAGGCATTTGCCATTACATCAGAGTCAGAATACAACCTTTCACATCTCTTGGGGAGGAAACGGCACTTTGGCTTCTATTCACTATTAAATTCAAGGTCGGCCCAGTCTGACTCCACAGTTTAGACAAGAACTATTTATCCAATGATGACAATTTTAGGCTAACCTATAATATCCTGAAAAATTAACATATTCTTAAATGCCCCTTTATAGCTCATTTGTTCTCACTTGTACTTACCACTTTAGGGTTTATTAATGCACCATCAATAGCACCTTCCATGGCCTTTTTTCTCAAGTGTCCAGCATTTTTGACATTTTTAAATAACAGAAGAGTCACCCTGCATTCAGGAAATAGGTCCAGCTGGTGTGTTAACTGCATTTCATAGACAAGCAGGATTCTAAAAGACCAAAAGACTTCTGTTTAAAATCTGTTTAAAAGCTAAAGGTATAATTCACTAATAAACATCCTTGCTAACAAATAATCTTAATAATAAGATGACACAACTGTTAAACTAGAAGAATCCATTCCCAAAGCACACTTGGCATCCTCATGAGATGTCTTCCTACCCCTGCTGAGTTGTTTCTAGCTTCCTTTACCAAAGGACCCGGTTGCTGCCTGGTTCTCTGGTTGTGCAGGCAGGCTCTGACGCACGGCCGAGGGGCAGCTCTCTAGCAGACAAGTAGGAGCAGGATGTCAGGAATTGTGTAGACCACAGGTTACTTATGGTATTAGCAGAACCTCATTCCAACTTAGCCTTTTTAGCTTTCTGATCTGCCCATTTTATGTGTATTTTAGCAGAACCTAGACACAAATATAAGAAAATTTTATTGAAGTATGACACTTGACTTATAGATACTCATTTCATACCTGACATTTAAGTAGAGAGGGAATACTATTATTTTTAATGTTTTTTGGTTTTTTTGAGAGAGAGAGAGCAAGAGCATAAGTGGAGGAGTTTGGAAAGGGAGAGACAGGGAGACACAGAATCCAAAGCAGGCTCCAAGCTCTGAGCTGTCAGCACACAGTCTGATGTAGGGGCTTGAATCCACAAACCATGAGATTTCCCCTGAGGTGAAATCAGATGCTTAACCAACTGAACCACCCAGGTGCCCCAAGAGCGGGTACAATTATTAAAAAATCAATAGTGGCCCTTTCTGAGACATAAATTTAATAAGGAAAGGACAAAGACATAAAAGAAGCATAAAAGACAATTGACTAAGTAGAAAGACAACCATATCCTTGAACTGAAAACCTAAGTATTGCAAAAATTTGATCTTTAAAACAATTTCAATCAAGTCTTAGCTACTTGGGTGAGGCAATTTGAGAAGTTCATTTTGTCCTTTTACTTGGTAGGTTCCATTTCTAGGACTCTTTTCAAGGAATAAATTAAAACCCTGAAAATTTATGTAAGAAGATGCTCCTCTCATCATCCTAATAGCAAAAAGTTGAAACAAACTAGCAAATAACAGATTTGTTGCAACTAAACAAGCATTAAAAACTGTCATCTTGGAGACCAGTTAATTGGTGTGAAATAGCAATAAATAACATTAAGTAAAAATATCTGATTGAAAACAAAACATAGGGGCACCTGGGTAGCTCAGTGAGTTAAGCATCTGACTTTGGCCCAAGTCATGATCTCACAGTTCTTATGTTCAAGCTTCACATCAGGCTCCTCCCTGGCAGTATGGAGCCTCTCTTTCTTCCTCTCTCTCTCTCCCTCTCTCTCTCTCTCTCTCTCTCTCTCTCTGCCTCTCTCCCACTGGATGCACATTCTATATCAAAATAAATTGTAAAAAAATACATTAAAAAAGAAAGAAAACATAAAATATGGCATAAACTGTGGGCTTTTCAAAAAGGAGCATAAAAATATTGAAAGTAGATACTCCAAAAAGTTATCTCAGACTTGGTGGAATTACATCTGACATTCTGTTAGGGAAAAAAAAATATGTGTCAATAAAGTCCTGGCACACAAGCAGTTCAATCTTTATTGTCATGGTCATGTCCAATGGGGAAAAAATTGACAGATACATTAAAATAGAATATATATATTCCCAGTTGCACAAAAAGATGCACGCACACAAAACAAAAACATGAAACACGCCAAAATATGGCCATCTTGGCTGGCAGGATTATTGGTAACATTTATCATCTTCTATAAAACTGAATTTTTGGCAGTAAGCACACAAAATAAGAACACAGATAATCAGCAAGGAAAAAAAGTCTTCATTTTTACAGTAGGAAAAAAAAGGTCCCCTTAATGAGGTCTTGGGGTGATAGTGGGGCTCATAGCTGATGGTCAAGAAATAATTTTTTTTTTAAATTTTATTATTGAGAGAGAAACAGCATGAGTGGGGGAGGGTCAGGGAGAGAGGGAGATACAAAATCTGAAGCGGGTTCCAGGCTCTGAGCTAGCTGTCAGCACAGAGCCCGACGTAGGGCTCAAACCCACAAACCGTGAGATCATGACCTGAGCTGAAGCTGGACGCTCCACTGACTGAGCCACCCAGGCGCCCCAAGAAAGAATTCTTGAAGACGTCTTTGGTGCCAAAAGTGTAAGGAAGCAGGTCTGAAACTGACTCCAAGAGACAACAGAAGGGCACACATTGCCCAAGGCAGAAGGGACCACCCTTGTAACACCCAATCAGGAAAGGCCAGCTAACATCTTTAACATTTCTAAGGGCGGGCCTAAAGATGGAGGCCAAGACTAGTCACGCCCTACGTGAGGGTCTGGGCCCACTCTGTGATTGGTCAATATTCTAAATGTTGTGATTGGGTCCCGCCAAAAGTAACAAATACTCTAGGCAATGTGAATGGTTAAACCTGCTGTCAATAATATTGTATAATAATAATTGGACCCCTGTACCTGTGCCACAATTTCCTGTAACTCCCCCTTCCCAAACTCCTAAAAGCCCTACCCTGCCTTTGTTCGGGGCTCACTCCACGTGGATCCAGTACATTGGTGGAGTCTGTGAGCCCGTGTTTATATAAGCCCGTAATAAAGCCCTTTGCTTTTGCATGGGTGACTCGGTCTTCCTGGCAGTTTCTGGTTTTGGGGGCAATATTAAAATCTGGGTACAACAAAAGGTGATTTTATTAAAGCATGGGTACAGGACAAATGGGCAGAAAGAGGGGTTTGTGAAGAGTGGCTTGTTATATACTATGAGCTTAGAGGAGGTAAAGTCAAAAGGGAAGTTTCTAGAGACTTTCCTATGCTAAAGACTCACAAATTACTGGAGGCCTAGCTATTGTTAAACTAAGGTTGTTTTTCCCTCTAGCAAAGCATTAACATTAGGACAACAGGGAGTTCCTGGACTTTAGGCTATTGAACGGATTACCTTTCTTTTGTAAACTGGTGGAGACTCTCATCAGTTTTTAACGATTTGTTTTCTCTCCTTTCCTTTGTTCTTGGGTAGACAGAAGTGTCCATGGGATATCACACATATCCCACTGGGGGGTTGGGGTGTGTGTGTGCTAGCTTATACTTTGCCCGCAGCCTGCCTTACTGTCTCTCATTACCCTAGCAAAAATCAAAATATAATTCCCTTTCTTAGGCCAGAAACTTAGAATCATCATGCACACCTACCTCTCAATCAAAGCACATCCACAATAATTCTCCTAGCTCCCATAGTTAATCTATAGTCTTGACTTTACCTCTTAAGAATCATTTTGACCCTTCCACTTCTCCCCAGTACCCACTGCCCCCAGCCCAGGCCGCATTTCTCAACTACAGCTGTGGCCTCCTGGGGTGGTAGCCTCGCCGTTCCAGCCCTCCCACCATCCAACTTCTACCATCCTTTCAAAACGTAAACCACATCCCGTCCTTCCGCCGCTCTGCGATAAAGCCCTCACAGGACAGCAGGGTATTTCGGACCCTCCAGTCGCAGCCCTCACGCCCAGTGCTGCTGTCAGCGCACCTGTCTCGGGACCGCGGTCTTTCTGCTACCGCTCAGCGGCCTCCAAAGTTTCAAATCCCCAGGCTCGCCCCGCAACTCTGCCCCTGACTTCTTCCTCCCTCCCTTCAACTCTCCGTTTAAAAGTTCATTTACCAGGGTCCCAGGGCCTCTAACACGCGCTCCTTAACATCGGTCGAGAGCGTGAGCCACCGCGCTCTGCACTCCCGTGGCTGGCTCCCGGCTCCCCGCCCCCAGCCCTCTCCGCCGGGCCGGAGGGAACTCACCTGCGCGCTCCCGGTCCTCCCGGAAGGCCTTCCCCTCGGAAACAAACCCCTCACTTTCCGGAAGCTGGGCCGCAACTGCCCTCGTCCCACCCCACAAGCTCCTTCTCCAGCGTCAGCGCTGTCGGCGGACGCAAAGGGGAGCCGGGGTCCCTTCTGTCACTTCCGGCGACGGAGACGGTAAGAATCCGGGGACCGGACGCTGAGGTCTCAGGGCGAGTCTCAGCCTGATTCATCAGCGCGTTTGGGGCGTTACGGGTGACATCGGTTTCTTCAGTGTTGGCCAAGATGAACGCCACATTCGTCTCAGCTACAGTTCTTTTCGGGGACGGCAAGTTCCTTCTTGCATCTGTGGGGTCATTTAGGGAAGAATTGGAGTGGACTGCGATTTGCTAGGTGACAGTATATTGATGAAATCAACGCCTTCCTGTGTCCAGCAGACTCAGAAAATTGTCATCTCTAAGTGTATCAGCCTCCAAGAGAGGAGGCAATCCCCTTAACAAGTTGCAGATAATTATTTTACATGTTCTTTATGTTTGGGGTTCATCTTGGTCCATACTTTTCCACAGGAAAACAGGTTAATTTACATACGTAAATAACAAATATACTGGTTGGGTGGATATGTGCTACGGAGAAAAAAATAAAAGAAAGGAATGCCTGGCCGTGGGTATTACTATTTCATATAGGATGGTTAAGATCCCACCAGAAAGGACCCTTTGAACACTGGAGGAGGTCTGGAAGCAAGCTGTGTAACTGAGGAGAACAGCATTCCAGGCAACAAAGAGTTCAAAGGCTCTGAGACACATATGGCCTTCCCCCATTTAAGGCATAGTAAAGAGAACTGTGGGCTTGAACAGTGGGAATATACATACATATATACATATATATACACGTATATATGTATGCATGTATACATATATAAAAGATAAGTAAAAAAAATTAAATGTTAATTTTGAGAGTGAGAGAGCACACAAGCTGGGGGTGTGGGGTGAGGCAGACAGAAAGGAAGACACAGAATCTGAAGCAGGCTTCATGTTCTGAGCTGTCAGAGTCCGACTTGGTGCTTGAACCCACCTAAAAACCGTGAGATTATGACCTGAGGTGAAGTCAGACTTAACCAACTGAGCCACCCAAACACCCCTCTAAAAGACATCCTGACAAAAACACTGGTATTCAGAGTACATACAGAACACCTACAACTCAGTAAGAGGAAACAACCTAATTAAGAATGGGTGACAAATTTGAACACTTTATAAGGAATCTGTGAATCAGGCCAATAAACACATGAAAAGATGCTCAATATCAGTAGTCATCAGAGTAATGCAAATTTAAAACATAATGAGCAACTACTACATACCCACACAACTAAAATTTAGAAGACTGATGGTATAAGTGTTGTCAAACATAATTGGTATCCTCATATATTGCTGGTCTGAATTTTATAAAATAGTATAACCACTTTAGAAAAGAGTATGATAGTTTCTTTAAAAATTAAATATATTTATTGTACTCTGCATTTCATTCCTTTGCATTTTCCAGGAGAAATGAAAACGTACCTAACAGAGGCTTATACATGAATGTTCAAAGCAGCTTTTCTTTTTTTTTTTTAATGTTTGTTTATTTTTGAGAGAGAGAAAGAGTGCAAGTGGGGAAGGGACAAGAGAGAGGGAGACACAGAATCCAAAGCAGGCTCCAGGCTGTCAGCACAGAGCCTGACACGGATGACCTGAGCCAAAGTCGGAGGCTCAACCTACTGAGCCACCCAGGTGACCTACAACTTTACTCATAATAGCAAAATAATGGAAACAACTCAATCCCCACAATAGGTCAACGGACAAACTGTGGTAAATTCATACAATGAAATAGTAACAAAAAAGAATAAATTACTGATACTTGGAATAATATTTGCAACATGAATGAATCTAAAAACATGCTCAGAAAAAAAGAGCAAGAAACTAGGATTTAATATATTTCTGTATGATCCCTTTTCTATAAAACTCTAGGAATTACAAACTTATTCTAGATTGACTGGAAAGCAAAATAGGGGTTGTTGGGAATGGAGGAGTGGGAAACATGGATGGACTGGAAAGGACTCCAAGGGAATCTTTGCTGTGAGGCCTATCAATGTTCTAGATCTTGATGCGGTGTTAGTTATAAAGGGAGTATGACTTTGTCAAAATTCATCAAACTATGCATTAAAAAATATTTTATGGAAATAAATTATGTATTATGCCTCAATAAAGTTGGTTAAAAATAGACATTAAAAGAAAATTGTCTCAGTTTATAGAAGCTTTTTTGTAACCACCCAACGCTGGAAACAACCCAAATGTTCATCAAGTGAATGGAAAAGCAAATCCTATATCCATACAATGGACTACAACTCGGCAGTAAAAAAGAACCAACTCTTGTGACTTAATAACATGGATGGACCTCAAAAAATTTTTTATGCTGAATAAAAAAAAGTCAGACATAAAAATAGTACATACTGTATGATTCCACTTAAAACTACGGCAACAGAAAGGTCAGTGGTTGCTTGTGTAGGGGGTTCTTGATGGAGAAAGGGAATTACAAAGCAGCACAAGGAAACTTTGGGGTAATAGATATGTTCCATATTAATTGTGGCAAGGGTTTCATGGTTGTATATGTGTCAAAAGTATCAAATTTTACACTTTAAATACTAAGTGCTAGTAAAGATGTGAGCAACTATACCCTGCTGATGGGGATGTAAAATAGTAGGGACATTTTGAAAAAATTTGTCAGTTTCTTATAAAATTAAACATTTTGTATGTTTAATATATAATAGCAACCTCACTCCAAGGGAAATAAATGCAGATGTGTGCACAAAAACCTGTATACAAATGTTTATACCAACTTTGTTCAAAAGTCAAAAACTGGAAGTCTGTCAACTGGTAGATGGATAAAAAAACTGTGGTATGTCCAGACAATAGAATACTAACTCAGGGTGCCTGGGTGGCTCAGTCGGTTAAGCCTCCGACTTCAGCTCAGGTCAGATCCCACGTTCGTGGGTTCGAGCCTCACGTCAGGCTCTGTGCTGACAGCTAGCTCAGAGCCTGGAGCCTGCTTCTGGTTCTGTGTCTCCTTCTCTCTCTGTCCCTCCCCCTCTCATGCTCTGTCTCTCTCTGTATCAAAAAAAAAAAACAACATTAAAAAAAAAAAAAAAGAATACTAACTCAGCGACAAGAAGGAATCAACTATCCATCCCCCTCAGTGACATGGGTGGATCTCAAAGGCATTTTGCTATTTGAAAGAAGTCACATCCAAAAGGCTGTATATTGTATGATTTCACTTACATGACAGTCTAAGAAAAGGCAAATAATATATATAGAGACTGAAAGCAAATCAGCGGCTGTCAAGGTCTGGGTTTGGTGGGAGCATTTAGTTACAAAATGATATGAGGGAAGTTTTGGGGGTGATGGCAAGGTTCTCAGTTGTGGTAGTATTTATAAAACTGAGTACGTTTACCAAAACTCCTAGAACTGTACATGAAAAAAAGATGAATTTTACTGTTCTTCAAGTCTTCTCATAGATAAAGATGATCCCTTTACTACAGCTGCAGGGGAAGAAATCACTATGTATCATGAAATTAGTTCAAAATATCTGGCTTGATATTGGCAAATGAGAACTTTCACAAGATTATCAACCTTGTTCTCTGCAATATATAAACTTGTAATAATAGTATGCATAAATGTTACAATCTGATAAAGTGATTCTAATCGTGGATGTGTTACCTGAAAAAATGGATTGTGGAAGACACCAAGACTTCAAAACCTATTCCCAAGGCATGTGAAAATTACCTCCAAAATGAATGCCAACCTATAAGTTGATAGATTATCCTTCTTGCTAAATTGTTAACTTGAATGTAATTGACATTTCTATATTCCTAAAGGTAAAAATATTTGTAGGATCTCAATGTCGCATCAGTGGAAGAGCTCTGGTACTTCCCATTCTCATATGCATGGTTGAACAATTAAAAACTGGGACAGCCGGGGAGTCTCAGTTGGTTAAGTGTCTGACTTCTGGTAGGTCATGATCTCACAGTTGGTGGGTTTGAGCACTGCATCAGGCTCTGTGCTGACAGCTCAGAGCCTGGAGCTTCCCCCTCTCTCTGCTCCTCCCCCACTCACTCTCCATGTCTCTCAAAAATGAACAAATGTTAAAAAAAAAAAAAAAGCTGAAAACTGTGACTGCCAAATTTATTAACAAATGCTTGAGTACCTTAGGTTCTCTGGAAAGCAGAGCCTGAGGCAAGGATTAAAGTGCTGATGTCTCACGTGGGATGTGTGAACGCACTGGTTATGGTTAGGAGAAAAGGGAAGTGAAGCAAGGAAAGAGGCAAAGCAATGTGAGGTACTCGATTGCCTCATAGGCTTCACAGTGAGCCAGGAAGACACAGGTTGTTTGGCATATGTGTTAATTCCGTGGGCTAGACTTTCTTTGGAAGTCTTGAAAGGAAAACTTCCTGACAGTAGTCCACAGAAGGGAGAAAAGAGGGGAAATTTGCTTGCCAGGCTCCCTCCTGTCCTCTGTGTTCCATTAATTAAGGCTCCCCACAGTGGGAGCGGACTTCTCCACCCTTCTGATCATCCCTTCAGTGGCAGCTCAGAAAGCCAGATCCTGTGGCATGCAGTGTAGCATCTCCTCCAATTCTAAAATGGATAAATGACCTAAGAGAGAGGGCTAGTGTGGAGGCTGTAAGGGCCATGCAGGCCCTGAATTTAGGGAATGCAATAATGTTTGCTGGAAAGGCAAAAAAAGAGTGTGGGCCAGATGGAAGATGGTACCTTCATTTTTTTTTTTAATTTTTAATGTTTTATTTATTTTTGAGACAGAGAGAGACTTGGCATGAGTGGGGAGAGGCAGAGAGAGAGGGAGACACAGAATCCGAAGCAGGCTCCAGGCTCTGAGCTGTCAGCACAGAGCCCGACGCAGGGCTCCAACCCACGAACGTGAGATCATGACCTGAGCCGAAGTCGGAGGCTTAACCAACTGAGCCACCCAGGCGCCCCACCTTCATTTTTTTTAAGTTTATTTATTTACCTATTTTGAGAGAGAGAAAGCCCACACATGGGAGAGGGGCAGACAAGAGAGGGGAAGAGAGGGAATCCCAAGCAGGCTCTGCAACAACAACACAGCCAACACTGGGCTTGAACTCATGAACCATGAGATCATGACCTGAGCCAAAATCAAGAGTCAGACCCTTAACTGACTGAGCCATGCAAGTACCCCCAGATGGCACCTTCATGAAGGAAGAGGGGATTGCGTATTTGAGACTGCTTGGAACCCGTGTCTCACGTAACAGGAGATAGAAATGAAATGGATGCTACATAGTGATACAAGATATGTTACAGAAAAAGGAATCATTCACTAGTGAGTAGAGTTGGGAGAGGAGACTTTACTGAAATGGGCAAGAATGGGGATGATTTGCTCATAGAGGCTCCAAAGCCATTACAAGCAAGGGAACAACCTGGAGAACAAAGACATGGTACCCATAAATGTTCAACAGAGTGTACTCAGGAAGTTGCCCACACACTGAAGAATGGAATAGAATATAGCAGAGGTGTTTTTTTTTTTAATGTTTATTTTTGAGAGAGAGACAAAGCACGAATGGGGGAGGGGTAGAGAGTGAGAGAGGGAGACACAGAATCTGAAGTAGACTCCAGACTCCGAGTTGCCAGCACAGAGCCCATTACGGGGCTCTAACTCACAAACCGTGAGATCATGACCTGAGCCAAAGTCAGACACTTAACCAACTGAGTCCCCCAGACACCCCTAGGAGAGGTTTTGAAGTCATCTGGGAGTCAGATCACAGAAGGCCTTGACAAGGAGTTGGAAGTGGACTCTGAAGGCCATCCAAAATTTCCAAGAGGGGAGTAACACAAATGAGCTTGTTTTCAGGACTTAATTCTAGGGCAGTTGTTAGAACTACATTAGAAAGGTGGTTCCGACAGGCTCCTAAAATCAAGCTTGCCAGATCGAGGATAGATCCCAAACCCAATTTTATTGGCAGTAGAGGCTCATTATACTGGCTGGACTGAACTCATATCTGTATCTATTACTTCCTACCCAAAATGACAGTAAAGTAATTTTTACAGATTAAAAACTCACAAGAGAATGGGAGAGATACCAAATGGTAGATGAAAAGAAAGAATAAAATTATCATCAAAATGGAGAAAAATAAAATCTAAATGCATGCAGCAAGGAGAAAGTAAACAAAAAGCAAATTATTACAACTCCGCCACAAGACAACCAGAGAGCTTCCATCAGTTTTGAGGTCTTTAATCTTTTTTTTTTTTTTTTGAAGTAGGATATACCCAACATGGGGCCTGAACTCATGGCCCTGAGATTAAGACCTAAGCTGAAATCAAGAGTCAGATGCTTAACCAACTGAGCCACCCAGGCACCCCAGGGCCTCAATCTTAAGTACAAAAAGATGGGCAAAGGTCACCAACTATTTCACCTCTAATAGGAGAGACAGGCATCAACAAACAGACAAACAAAAGAAAACAGGTGATGCAGGGAACAGAAGGAACCTAAAAATAATTGATAATTTTGGAGAGAGAGAGAGAATACATTCATTAAAAAAGTGCTTGAAAAAAAAGGCATTCAGAATATAATATATGGACGGTAGAAAATAAAGCTAAAGAAATTCTGGTTTAAAAAAAGGCAAAAAGACTAAAAATGGAAAATAAGAGGAAACATAATTAACTTGGATGTACATTTAAAAACTCTAATATTCAACTAATAGAAGTTCCTGAAATAGGATAAAACTGAAAGAAAATTTCCCAAGACTGATATACACAACTTGCCAGGCTGAATGGGCTCCCTAAGTACAGAGTGTTGCAAATTTAAATATACCCACATTTTAAAACATGAAATTTCAGGACATTTGAGATAAAGATCCTAATGTGGGTCTCTTTCACAGAGAAGAATTACAAGTCACAAATAAAAGCTCAGGAATCAGAACCCAGGGTTTCGAGAACAGCAAAATGTGGAAATGAATAAATGCATTTAAAGGTGCCTACCTACAAAAGTCTATAGCCCAGCAAATTATCAATGGAGTGAAAGAATAAAATAAACCCATTTTAGACATGGAAAAGTCTTGAAAAATTTACATTCTATTAACCCTCCCTGGGAAGCTATGGAGGGATATATATTCCACCAAACAGGAAAGTACGCCATGAAAGCCTCACCTACGGAAACGACCATGCGCATTATAAGAAATGACCAGTGCAACAGGGAAAAGAAATCCCAGGATAACAGCTATGCCCCAGATATTGAGAACCATCAAGGTTCCCCTCATGGGCAGAGTTGTGGCATCCCCCATTCTCAACAAATTCAAATGTTGAAGTCACCATAACCTCCAGGATCTCAGAATGTGATTTGGAGGAGAGGTCTTTATTATTATTTTTAATGTTTATTTATTTATTCTGAGAAAAACAGAGAACAGCAGGGGAGGGGCAGAAAGAGAGGGAGAGAAAGCATCCCAAGCAGGCTCCACACTGTCAGTGCAGAGCCTAACACAGGGCTTGATCTCATGAACCAAGAGATCACGACTAGCCAAAATCAAGAGTCAGATGCTTAGCTGACTGAGCCACCCAGGCACCCCTGGAGATAGGGTCTTTTAAGAGGGACTGCATCAGCGCATCTTGGTGGCTCAGTGAGTGGGCTGAGTGTCTGACTTCAGCTCAGGTCATGATCTCACAGTTCATAGGTTTGAGCCCCACATTGGGCTCACTGCTGTCAGCCTGTCAGCACAGAGCCCACTTATGATCTTCTGTCTCCCTCTCTCTGTCCCTCCCCAACTTGTGCTCTCCTCAAAATAAATAAATATATTTTTTAAAAAGGTAATTATGTTTAAATGAGGTCATAAGCATGGTATTGCTAATGCAATATCATTGGTGTACTTATAAGAGGGAATCTGGGCACAGTCACAGATAGAGGACCATGTCAGACAAAGGGAGAAGACGGCCGTCTATAAACACAGAGACCAACCTTGGGGCACCTTGAGCTTGGATGTGTAGCCCCTAGAACAATGAGGAAATAAGTTCCTGTTGTTGAAGCCGCCCAGTCTGGTACTTTGTTAAGGCAGCCCGATCACACAAATATAGCGTCCAACCTGGAAAAGACCAAGAGGGCTGCAGGAAAGATTTCAAACAAAAAAGGATCTGCATCTATGCTATCCATATGGGGAGAAATGTTACAGTGGTGTTGGGATTTGGGGGAGGAACCAGTAACAGGTGCAGGGAAAAGAAGTAAACAAACGAGGCAGAATGAGGAGAAAAGCTGTAGAGGAAAGGAAGGCTGTGGCTCCGGGCTGAACGGCAGCTGCCTGGTAAACAACATGAACCCGGATACTGACTGGACCAGAATTTGGATAATGTACTGAAGGGATGAGGGGACAGAAGTGTCGTGTGGGTAAATGACGTGCACGAGCTAAATCCTCATTTCCACAGCAGGAGGTCAACAGGTAGTATCACAAATGGAAAAATCAAGAAGTGGCTAAGTGAGTGTTTAAACACAGAGTCAAATACTAGAAGATAATTCAAAAACACTCAGTGTTTGTGTCTGGGGAGTGATAGCCAGGGGTAGAGCAGGCAGAGAACTATTCCTTTCCATGGCAATCTCAGTAGAACTATTTTCAATTTTATTAAACAATTTTTTTAATCAATTTTGAGAGAGAGGAGAGAGAGAGAGAATACAAGATGGAGAAGAACAGAGCGGGAGGGAGAGAGAATCCCAAGCAGGCTCTGCACTGTCAGCATACAATCTGATGCAGGGCTCGAACTCATAAACTATGAGATCATGACCTGAACCAAAGTCAAGAGTTGGATGCTTAACTGACTGAGCCATACAGGCACCCCAGAACTATCTGAATTTTAAAACACTCATACATTTTTAAAAAATAAATATGAAAACATTAAAAGCTTAAAAGTCCCCTGAAGACTTCTGGGGGAAAATAAGGGGGGAGGGGGGGAGTCACTGGTCCCTTTGCCAGAGGTCTTACAACAGTGCAGTGCGAGCAGAAGCCAGAACTCTAGTGTGGTGCAGGAGGAGACAGCAAAGGGAGACTCGTTTTTTTGTTTTTAACAAACCATGTTGACAACTGAAAGGGAAGGGGACAGAGGGCACAATAAGGTCACATGTTTTGAAGGCAGCAGTACTTATAATTATGCCACTTATGCTGGCAATGTCCTCCTTAGAAACTGCTTGCCCAGGAAAACAGCTGGATTTCCATACCTGCCCCTGCTTGTTTTTCATGCCTCACCAGTTGTCTTGCTCCAATTTCAGTCCATGTGAGCCTTCAAGATGTATCCTGGGGAACAACTCCACAAGAGCAGCCTGTTAGCAAGAACTTCTGTATGTTACATATGGCAGGCACAGGAAACCGTCACTTAGATGAAGGGGAGCGGCCTGACTGAGCTAATTAGACATAGACCAGGGCACTGGCTGAACTAGAGCACTTCCTGAGAGTCAGGTTCCACACGCTGGCATGTAAAAACACAAAAAGAAAATGCCTATCTCATGCAGCACAAGACATTCTAGGATACAGATCTTCAAAGTCAGAGACTTTTAAAAAATGAAGCCAGGCTGTGCAAGTGTTCACCAAGTATCTACAGAGACTTCAACGGGTGTCATGTTGGTGAGACACTTTCTTGAGCAAACTAAGGTCTCTGGCTTTGTTTACAACTAAAACTATTGACCACCTCCCAAGTGATCCATCTGTATGTTGCAGAGGTATACCAGCAGAAAAGATAACTTAGAAGTCAAGACCAAGGCACTACTCTGCTGTGAGGCAAGTGGGAAGAGATCCCAGTAGGTTTATGTTCAACAGAGAAGCAGTAACACAAGGAGCCATGCTTGTTCACAAGTTTTCCAGATATCCCAGGCTTTAAATGTTGTATCCTTTTCTGTTCATTAAAGAACTTACAGTCTATACAAGTTTTCCAGTTTTCTAAATAGTTCTACCCAGTAGATAACAATTACCCTGTCAGGCAGATTACTCAGCATTCTGGTTTATCAATCAGTTGTTCTTGCCCAACCATTAGTCAAAGCCTAAAAGCTTATCCATCCCTGTGTTAGACGGATGGCGTATCTGACAATTCAGTGACAGAAGCTGGCCAAATCCTACAACAGACTTCCAGAGAAAGATGTCTGATCACAAACATACAATTACTAACTTCAAGTAGTGATTAGGTTCTAAAGAGATGGTTGGTCTTTTAGGTAGATTGTAACAGAAATCTTGAACAGTTAGGGGGAAAAAAAGATACTGCTAATGATTGGGTCAATAATAGAGTATGACAACACTAAAACTCTCTGCTCATACACTCACTCCCATCACAAGATTAGTCAGAAGGAAATCATGGATAAAGAAGGCAGCATTTTAAGTTTTACTTGTTTATTTTGAGAGCGAGAGCATTAAGGCAGGGAGTGGGGGGAGAATCCCAAGCAGGCTCCACACTGTCAGCACACAGCCTGATGCACAGCTCGATCTCACAAACCATGAAATCATGACCTGAGCTGAAATCAAGAGTCGGACGCTTAACTGATCCACCCAAGCACCCCAAGAAAACACAATTTTAAGAAAATAATTTGCATGGGAAATTTTTTATTACTTCATCAGTTCTAAAATATCATCTTCTTTTAAAAAATTTAAGACTGAATGACAGATTATTTCTTTACTGTTGCAAATACGGCAAACTTCTCATCAAAGAGGTTAAGTATCAATGTAATTCCTTAAGTTTGAACACACAGGGAGGAATGAAACAGATTATAAACCTCACTTGATCTGATCTTACAAAAAGTCACTCCAGCTGTCTTCAGTCTTGCTCTATCCACAGAGAGATTTCCAGGATAGGTTGGTGTCATTGGGTCCATCCGCAACAGGCTGGATAGGATAGTCCGTAGTAAGTGCCAGGATACCACCTTTTATTCTGGGCTGCTTGACTGGCATTTGGCATTACACTCCAAGAGTACCTCATTTGTGAATAGTCCTCTCCAGGGGGACCAGGTGGAGGGAGAAGGCCTCTCTGGTTTTGATTCTGTGAAAATTTTCTTAAACAAACAGAAAATAATTAATTATTAGTTTTAATCAGATATATAATAAGCTTTATAAAATAATACATAGATATTCTGGTTCTACTGTTTTCTACCTGTATAACCATAGCAGATAAACTGCTTAATCTTTGGATCCCTTAGTTCTTTATAAAACGGAGGCAGTGCCTTCAAGCTTCATGAGTTGTTTTCCAGGTAAATTAAGACAACAAAATTAAATTACCTACCACAACACCTACCACATGGTAGGTTTCCAGGAGCCATTCCACCTTTCCCTACAGAGATAAATGTCCACACTTTTCTAATCAAGTATTTTGTCCCCAAGTTTGGCAGAGCTGACATGAGACAGAATAAGGTATTTATTTTTAAAAACAGAAAGCTGCTTTCACTTTATAAATGAATACATATATAAATTAGTTATAAAGTGTAGAAATTCTAATTATGGGACATTTAACAAATTTGGAAAATTAAGATGGAAATTTAATTGTTTCAAAAGGAAGATCAGTAAATTTAATATATCATACTGGAATTTTACTACTTTCTCTGTAATCTGCATTTACTCTTAACTAACAACCTTCCTTATTCTGTAAACTTTGCCACTATTAATGCAGCCTATGAATGCAAGACCCTTTTTGGTAATGACATCAAATTGTTGGCTTAAACGAAGTTTAGAATCAATGAAATTTTCTAAGTCATTTTTCAACTACCTCTGAAAAGTCACATATTCCCCATCCTATACTTGATTTTCCAGCTCTAAATGCAAAACATTTAGAGCTTGCAAAATGCAAAGCTCCATGCAAAACATGGAACAAATGATACCTCGTGGTTCACACTGATCATCTGGAAAACGTCAATTCCTCACCATTTCTATGTGTTTGCACTAAATTATGACATAAATTTCTATTTCAATTCCAGAAAAGAGGACAGCAGAGATACCTTACTGACTGCTGCAAATCTTGGGTCTGGCTGTGGAAATGCCAAGGTACTGGATAGCCTTGGGTCTGATGATGTAGGTTATACCTCTGTCCTTGGTAAACAGACTTAAAAGTGGTGTGGACTGGTTCCATCATACGTGGTGCAGCTTCAAAACCACTCGATCTGGATACACTGGAATCCCAGTTCCTCAAAGAGAACATGTACACACAATATTACTGGTTTCCAAATTTAGTGGCCAATTTAGTAACTACATTTTGGTCCATGAGAATAACAATCCTCCCCTACGTCTCCCCTTGTTTAGATTTCCCAAGCAAGTAAGTAAGCGTCAGGAAGAGTGGGTATGTACAGCGGAAATAATCTAAAAACAGATCTCCCTACCCACGAATCTCACATATAAAATGCGACGTACTTTCTGATGGGGCCCTTCTGAAGGTCTTCAATATAGTTTTGTCTTTCCAAGCAGTGTCCACGGCACCTATTGAATACTGAGGAGTGGATGAACCGTCAGAAATAACTCTACAAAAAGCAAATCTTTCCCAGAGAAAGCAGATCAAAGCTGAAATCCACTGATGAATTACTCAGGCTGTTATACCCTATTTCCAGATACATCCCTTATAAATTTTTGGCAAAATATTGTATTGTCAGAGCAAATGAATTACAAACAATTCTTTTTTCCAAAATTTGAGAAATGCATCCACATTTCCACCTTCAACTTTTATAAAAAGGGAAAAATAGTGACAACCCTCATACTTACATTCAATTGCATCATCTGGCCTCATGCCTTCTACATCAATCAAGTATCTAACAAAACAACATAATTTGAGTCATTTATATATAAGAAGAAAAAAAATCAAGTTTTTTCAAAAGAGATCCACTTTCATGTACAAATACAGACATAAAAATCCTAAGAAAATATCAGCACGTCTAATCCAATAATTATTAAAGAATGATACACCATGACCACAAAAAGACTATTCCAAGGATGCAAGGATAACCCAACTTTAGAAAATCTATTAATGTAATTATTTACATTAATACAACAATTTAGTTAATAAATGAAAGAAGAAAATACAGGACCAAATTGGCAGATATTAAAAAGGCATCAGATGGGGCACCTGGGTGGCTCAGTCCGTTAAGTGGGTAAGTGTCCAACTTTGGCTTAGGTCATGATCTCGCAGTTCCTGAGTTCAAACCCCATGTCAGGCTCTGTGCTGACAGCTCACCCTGGAGCCTGCTTTAGATTCTCTCTCTCTTCATCTCTCTCTGCCCCTCCCCTGTTCATGTTCTGTCTCTCCCTCTTTCTCTCAAAAATAAACATTAAAAAAATTTTTTAAGGCATCTGATAAAATACAACAGTCATTTCTGATCAAAGTGTTTTGTATACCAGAAACAGGAGACTTACTTAATGTGACAGAGTATTTATTAAGAACCAACAAAGAGCAAAAAAACAAATTGGGAAAAATATTAACATCATAGCTAACCAGTCTTATCTAACCAACTGTATGGGCCAGAAGCTTAGGGGTCTGCACCGCTGTCAGCCATCTCTTCCTCACCCTCATCTTCAACCCACATAGTCCTAAAGGTGACATTACCTGAGCATCTCTAGAATATGTCCATATCTTTCTACCAAAATGACCACTACACCCTGGTCCAAGCTACCATCATGCCCTGATTTTGACAAAACCCTAACCTGTCTTTTTGCTTCCACTCTTTCTACCTACAGTGTAATCTCCAATCAGTAGCAAAATAATCACTTGAAAATGCAAATTTGATTACGTTCTCCACACCCTTAACAAAAAAAAAGTTCCATGGTTTTTGATTACTCTTAAGATAAAGTCTAAAATCTTAAACACAGACCTGCATGATCTAGTTCCTCCCCACATTCCATTTTAAATCTTTAAGTAATCTCTACACCCAACATGGGGCTTGAACTCACAAATCCAAGATCAAGAGCATATGCCCTCCTGACTGAACAAGCCAGATGTCCCTGCAACTCTATTTTAAACTTTTTTTTTTTAAAGTAAACTCGGGGCACCTGGGTGGCTCAGTCGGTTAAACATCCGAATTTTGGCTCCGGCCATAATTGCAGGGTCATGAGATCGACCCCCATGTTGGGCACCCCAGAGTGTGGAGCCTGCTTAAGATTCTCTGTCTCTCTGCCCCCACCCCCTGCTTGCATGCTCTAAAATTAAAAAAAAAAAAAAAAAAAAAAAGTAAAAGTAATCTCTCTACACTCAACATGGTGCTCAAGCTCACAGACTCCAAGATGAAGAGTCACACGCTTCTCTGAATGAGCCAGCCAGGTGCCCCTCCATCTCAAACTCATGACCCTAAGACCAAGTGTCATTTGCTCTGCTGGCTTAATCAACCAGGTGCTCTTCCCACCCACCCCCCCCACCTTGTGTCTGTTTGTTTGTTTGTTTAAACCTTTCAGCTCCATTTTATCACCATACTTCCTACGGCCCAGCCTCCCTGGCTTGTTCCTCCAGCACAGCATAGGCTTTCCTATTATCGGTCCTTGCTGTTCTTTATGCCCAGAATTCTCTCCCCAGGGTCCCTACCAGGTTAATACCTCATCATCCTTCAGATATCAGCTCAAACATCCCCACAGAAACTTTTGTAACTAAGGTCAAATCCTATTGACATGCTCTCCATGTACTATGTCTCTCTTCTTGGCATGTGTCAGAGTTGTAATTCCAAATGCATTTGTGTGATCCTTAAATCTCTATTCTCTCTCTAGACTTGTTAGAGTTCCCCAAGGCCAAGTCAAGTCTCTCAAGTCTTTCTGCTAGTGCCCAGCACAGCGCTTACACATAACAGATGCTCAATTAAGTGTTTTCTCTGAGAAAATAGCATGTATATTCAAATTTGTTCATATAGCAATGTTCAATAATTCCATGTTTTAAAATATTAAGTACTTCTGACTGTTATGTTCATAACAGATGCTCAATTGTTTTCTCTGAGAAAATAGCATGTATATTCAAATTTGTTCATATAGCAATGTTCAATAATTCCATGTTTTAAAATATTAAGTACTTCTGACTTTTATGTTCATCAGTAAACAAAGCAGGCCTTTAAAAAGAATGAGAGGCACCTGGGTAGCTTAGTGGTTAAGCGTCTGACTTTGGCTTAGGTTGTGATCTCACAGTTCGTGGGTTCCAACCTGGCATTGGGCTCTGTGCTTGACAGCCTAGAGCCTGCTTCAGATTCTGCGTCTCCCTTTCTCTCTGCCCCTCCCCAACTTGTGCACAAGCTCTCTCAAAAATAAACATTTTTTTTAATTTATAAAGAATGAAGTTTCCAAATACTTTCACAGGAAGATGTCCACCATATATTAAATTATAAAACAGGATGTCTAAATATTACACCATTAAATTACATGTACATAGTCTGCAGGTTTAAAGGCTGAAAAAACACGTACTCAGTACTGGTGGTAGTCTTTGGGTGGGGAGCAACACTTCTTTCTACTTCATACATTTCAAAGCTGACTACATTTTTTGCAACTGGCTTACACTACTATTGTTCACAAAGCAACTTAAACATAGTCTGTCTCTTGGGTTGGCAACTCACCTGCAGATGAGATAGCCAGTCCTGTTTAAACCATGGGTACAATGAACACCAATGAGTTTGTCTATAAAACAAGGAGTACAGAGTTAAATAGGTGACGTAGATACACTAAAAACAAGTACGATTTTCTTTAGAGTTCCATTTATTAGTTACCACAACACTGCCACTACCCTGAAAACGAATAACTGACGAGGACTAAGTTATTTTAGGAAGACACTATAAAGAATTATCTAACATAAACTTAAATTCAGTTTCTGGGAAGTTTTGCATCACCCCTATTACATGTAGTCGTGTAAACTGGTGACGGCCTGGTCAGGTAAAATGGCACCGAGTTGAACCCAGCGGCCTTGATCTAGAATGCCTATCGGTAACTGATTAAATATAGAAAATGGGAGTGGAAGAGAAAACGGGCCACAAGAAAAATGAAATTTGCTTCTGAGTGAAACAAACGGAATGCTTTACTTTCTATGCTGGGTATTAAAAAGGACAGTTTTGGTGGGACTCATGAGATCCCAAAGCACTGCCATTCCTCTGTCATTTGCTGCTCCACACACGCCACAGTCTATGTGCCTGTGAAGCACTTGGGTGAGCAGCACTGTTGTTATTTTAAAATGAAAAGGCGAGAACTGGGGCGCTAAGGTGGTTCAATTGGTTAAGTGACGGACTTTGGCTCAGGTCATGATCTCGTGGTTCATGAGTTTAAGCCCTGCATCAGGCTCTTTGCTGACAGCTCGGAGACTAGAGCCTGCTCCCAATTCTGTGCCTCCGTCTCTCTCTCTCTGCCCCTCCCCTGCTTGTGCTGTGTCTCCGTCTCTCTCAAAAGTAAATAAACATTAAAAGGAGGAAAAAAAGAAAAAGCGAGAACTGGAGACATAAGGCCAAGCTGCCCGGCAAGCAAACAGAACAAAGACTGGATCAGCTCTAAGATTCTTCCAGCTGTGCCACAGCTTTTCTTAGTCCATCGTGTAGAAAAATTATATGCGAAGCTAAATAGAAATAATCACGTGTACTTGATCTTGGCAAAACTGATGTCTGTGACTAGGTGGTATCTGGTAGGAAAGCACGTGGCCTCGCCTGCCCAGGTGGCCACCCCCTACCTCTAAATTTCATCTATTCCAAGTGATTCTCCATATGGAAGATGTTAACTTAAAATACAAACTCACAGGGTTGCTCCCTTGCTTAAAAATCTTCCTCTAGCATAGAATAAAGCCCAAACTTTCAGCACAGCATTTAGAACTCTTCATAAACGGTATAATCAACCTGTCTCTCCAGCTGAACTAAGTCCACAAGGATTCGAACTAGGACTCACAGGGACCTACGTGATCCACCTCCTCCTGCCCCTGCCAACCTCTCACACCCCATTTTCTACTGCTCTGCCCTCACACACTTTCCACACTCCAGCTACACTGGCCTTCTAACTATTCCTCAAATATGCTGAGCACAGTCGTGCCTCAGGGGCTTTGCACCTACTATTCCCTCTGCTTTGGAACACTCTGTTCCCCAGCCTCCCCCCACCTCCCAAATATCCAATGGCTCCTCACTCCTTTTAAGGCTCTACTCATATGACATCCCCTAACCACCCAACACATTCCCTCACTTCTGGATCCTAGTTGTTCTTCTCTAAAGCTCTTACCACCATCTGACACTTCAGAGTTATTTATTCATCCCTCTCCCCCACTAGAATGCAGAGTATAAAAGAGCAAGAACTTTCTTCTGTTCCTCCTTCCCAGTACAGTGCCTTCAATTTCAAAGGTGTCCTATAAATATCTGTTGAAAACGAACATATGAATTCTACACCCTTCCACACAACCCTCTATTCACACCAGAGGCTGCCGTTCCCCAGCACAAATTCAAGCCCTGTGCCTTTTGAGCTTGTTCCCCAAACCTGGGCTGTCCTTTCCTCATTCTGGCCAAGTCCTATTCCCCACACCCCAACTCAAATGCTGACTCCTCAGTCAGGCCTTCCCCAACCTCTCCTCCATATTCCTGTTGCACTTAATTACAAACGAGATTTACACATGTGTTCACATGTACTCACACGGATCTTACAGCCCCCGCAGAACAGACGGAACACTGAACACGGCTCCACACAAAGGCGCCTGGAAGCCGCGAGCAGGCTGGCCGCTGCCCCCTAACCTCCTATACGGTCACATTTCTGATACAAGTTAATATAAATCAGATTATTTACTTCCTCCATAGAAGATGTGGTTGTCAGAGCCAAGGCCAAGCCTCTCAAGTTTTAAAGTACAGGGAAGCTCTGGGAACAAGGCTTAAGATATTTAAGTGCTAGTGCCTGCATTAGGTGACATGTTATAGTGTGAAAAATTATCTAAAACTTCCTGTCTCTTTCTCTCACCTCCCATCCCCTATCTTCTCCCCTCCATCTCTCTTCTTTCTCCCCTCCTCCCTGTTTGTGTGTATATGTGTATAAATATGGAGTATTTACTATCTGTCATAGTTACGTAATAAAGCATACACTCCTCAAGCTAAATTTAGAAGGAGAACAAAATGAACACTTTTTCCTGCAGGTCAGTGGCTCTCCAAAGACAAAAGATTCTTCGGTCTTAAAATATGGCAAACAGCACATCCTTTCTGATACCCAGAAATAGTTAAGTGGATCCTTAAAATTCAGAAGCTAATAGCTTAGTAAGATATATTTTCAACAGAGTAAGGTAGATCTTAAAGCAGAAACAAGAAACACCAGCCTTTCAAAGATCTTCCTGTCTGAGTAGGAGGTGGTGGTGTCCTTCCCCAGTTGTATCCAAAGTGGAAAAACAGCAGAAACATCTTAAATATGCATGATGAGGACGCCACTGCACTGATGCACTTTGGTTTGCTTTGCTTCTAGGGGTCTGTCTCATTCCAAACCATTTCCTTTTGTTATCTCTTTTATAGACACGAAGACACTGAGATTTTCCCCCTTGTTTTCAGTGGAGGGTCACACAAGCCACGCTCCCCATACCCTTTGACATAATACCCTGATATTCTTAACCTTTCCCCCTCAACTCTCACCTCTGAACCAATGAATAAAAGAATGTGTTTATTTTCTTATATATTTCCCAGTCAAATGTTTTAAAAAGAGATGTATAAGCTAGTTCACATTTCTCATTAAAACCACTTTTCAAACTAAATTGTTTATTTGTGACCATACAAGGAAAAACTCATTCTATTAGCACCATCTGACATTGCTAACTTAACATTATCAAACATGACAGGCCTAATGTTAACACTAAAAATTCTAACTCCATTCAAAATGCATACCAGTGTTTCAGAGAAAAAAAAAACAAAACTCACCATTATCTTTATTTTCTTTCAAAAACTCATTAACAGCACATTTGAATTTAAAAATAGTGTCATCATCAGGCACCTGATGCCCAGTTGTATAAATTTTTAAGTAAGGAATGGTTTCTGGTAAGTCCTATAAGGCAAAACCATGAAAATGTATATTATTTCATTTGTAAGGAAATTTGTCAGTAATTCTGAAAAAAAGACATATTTTCCCAAGGTGCTTCAAACAGGAAGTATCATCTGATTTTTATTAAAACTACAGAATGGGGGGGGAATGAAACCTACAGAATGGGTAGTCAATAGGCATACAAAACTGAAAGCCAAGTCCATTTAAATGAATGCATAAAAACGAAAACTTACATAAGTAGTTCTACTTAATATCTTGTATCTTAAGGGCCATAAAACAGCTATGATTTAAGTAGAATAGTGGAACAGAGTCAGGAAAAGTTGGATTTGAACTGTGAGACTGAGCAAATTTCAGGCACTGTTGAGAGCTGGTATTTTAGGAGCGGGAGAAATTAGACACCAATAATATACAGAAGAGGTTAAATGAAAGTCCCGTGGTTTTAAATTTAGATGGAAAGTACCAGTATGAATCTATGATTTATTTTATATTAAAAACAAACTCACATTTCCTGGCTCTGATCACAAAAAAAAAAAAAGCCTACAAACAACTGATGTCATACTCAGAAGCCGCAACTGGGCAAGATAGGGCCTCAATTTGTGCGTCAATGAGAATAACTACAATGAAGTCCACAATGATACAAAAAGCAAATGTATAAAACTCAATGGTCACCACTGGAGGATCTTAGTGAATCAACTCATTATTATTTTTTTTTAATTTTTTTTTTATTTTTTAGTGTTTTATTTATTTTTGAGACAGAGAGAGGCAGAGCATGAGCAGGGAGGGGCAGAGAGAGAGGGAGACACAGAATCTGAAGCAGGCTCCAGGCTCTGAGCCGTCAGCACAGAGCCTGACGCGGGGCTCGAACACACGAACGTGCGATCATGACCTGAGCCGAAGCCGGAGACCCAACCGACTGAGCCACCCAGGTGCCCCTCAACTCATTATTTTGACACCTGTTAAATAAAAGGAAAGAACCTCATGCCTCTACAACTAGGCAACTTTAAACAGATGATGAGGGGAAGCTTCTCTTGATAGAAAGATGCCCAGTTAATAAGTGAACAAGGAACAGAATTCACTATTTTTTGAAGCCCAAATGAATTAATGGATGTGAGTATCAGTCATCAGTGACTGTAATACCACAGAGAGAGATCATCACTTATAGGTCTCCACAGAAGAACACATCATAACCTATGAAACTGTCTTGCCAAAAAAAAAACATTAAGTCTTAATCTGGTCAAGCCTCTAGGTCCAACTACCAATTTACAGGAAACTGGAGAGAATACGTTAACACATGGGGAGAAAATCATCAAATCTAGATAGAACAAACTATCTGGTTTCTTCACGAGGGGAGAAAAAAAGAAAGTGAGAGAGACATGGAAGGAACAGCTACAGATTAAGTAAGACTTCAGAGACCTAATAATGAAAGGCAAAGGGGAACCTTATTTGGATTTAATTCAATTTTTTTCTTTTTTTATGTTTATTTATTTTTGAGAGACAGAGAGAGTATGAGCAGGGGAAAGGCAGAATGAGAGGGAGACACAGAGTCCAAAGCTGTCAGCAAAGAGCCGGATGCAGGCTCGGACTCACAAACCATGAGATCATGACCCGAGCTAAAGTCAGACGCTTAACTGACTGAGCCATCCAGGCGCCCCTTAATTCAAACTCTTAAAAAACATTTTTTATGACATTTAGAAGACAATTGAAGATCTGAGCACTGACTGGATATTTAATGTTAAATAATGATAGCAAGGAATAGAAGTCCTATATTTTAAATATATATATCAAAAATATACAGGTGAAATTATATGCTATATGGGACCTGCTTCAAATTTATATGGAATGGGGTGAAGCCAGAAGGTGTACAGATGGACACGACAGCATCAACTAATAAAGATTAAGGCTGGATGAGTTCATGGGTGTACAATGAACACCCACAGTATTATGTCTACTTCTGTGTAGGTTTAAAATTTGTGGCAATTGTTTAAAAACTGACACTGGAGGGGTGTCTGGGTAGCTCAGTCAGTTAAGCATTTGACTTCAGCTCAGGTCATGATCTTATGGTTTGTGAGTTCAAGCCCTGTGTCAGGCTCTGTGCTGAAAGCTTAGAACCTGGAGCCTGCTTTGGATTCTTTGTCTCCCTCTCTCTCTGCCCCTCCGCTGCTCATGCTCTGTCTGTCTGTCTCTCTCTCAAAAATAAATAATGAAACATCGAAACAAACACAAAAAAACGATACTGGAAAACAGTCTGGTGGCTTCTCAAAGGTTTCTAAACACAGAACTCCCATATGATCCAACATCTGCACTCCTACCTATGTAAAAAGGAGGTGAAAACAGGGGTCTGAACAACTGTTGGTACACCAACTTTCACAGCAGTATTAGTCACACAGTAGCCAAAAGGTGGAAACAACTCAAGTGTGCATCAACAGATGAAGAGAGAAACAAAATATGGAATATACACACAATGGAATATTACTCAGCCATGACAAGGAATGACATTTTGTTACATGTATGAAACTTGAAAACATTATGTTTAGTGAAGTGAGACACAGAAGGACAAATATTGCATGACTGTACTTTTACGAGGTTCTAGAGTAGTTCTCTTCATGGAGACAGAGAGTAGCCTACAGGTCACCTCTGCAGGAAGAGGAAATGGCATTATTGTTTGATGGGTGGCATTTTTGTTTAGGATGATAAAAATGTTTTGGTTATTGGCAGTGATGATGGTTACACAATGTTGTAAATGTATTTAATGCCACAGAATTGGACACTTATGAATGGTTAAAATGATAATTATTTATGTACAACTGACCACACACACAAAAAAAGAGGAATAACTGAATTTAGGTGTCTTCTTCCTTTTTTGAGCCTCAGATTCATCATCTATAAAACAAGCAATTGTAATCGTCTATCCTCTGAGCTCAGTGCCGAGCAAGGACTCAGGAGGGGATGTCAGTACTACCACTTCATCAGCAAAGGACTGTTGTGAGGATCAACCATGACAAGGTATGTAAAAGTACTTTTTAAATGGCAAACTCCATTTTTTAAATGTTTATTTATTTCTTTTGAAAGAGAGAGGGTGAGCAGGGGAGGGTCAGGGAGAGACAGAAACAGAGAATCCCAAGTAGGCTCCACACTGCCAGCAAAGAGCCTGATACAGAGCTCGAACTCATGAAACATGAGATCATGAACTGAGCTAAAACCAAGAGCTGGACGCTTAACCAACTGAGCCACCCAGGCCCCCTACAAGTATTAATAAATGTTAAGTGTTACTGTTGTCCAAGGCCATGAAATTGGTCAGAAGGATAATTCTCTCCCACCAATATGCCACATGGGCCAACAGATTATATGGGATTCTGCCTTTTATCAGAGATGTTAGGAAAAGGAAACCTAGAGCTAACAGTGGTCTTTTACCATAATGCTTACATGCTCAGTCAGCTGCTTAAAATATGTTAAAGACATAGTGGATTTACTTCTTTCCTTTTAGGCTGCTACTGTTCTTACTAAAAATCTATTTCATTTTCAAAATATGGAACATGGGAGGGTCAGAGAGAGAGAGAGACACCGAATCAGAAGACGGGCTCCAGGCTCTGAGCTAGCTGTCAGCACAGAGCCTGACACGGGGCTCGAACCCATAAACCGTGAGATCATGACCTGAGCTGAAGCCGGACGCTTAACCAACTGAGCCACCCAGGTGCCCCAAGAATTTCTTAAGCACATATAGAAACTATTGTCCAACGTTCATGTCTTTAATCTCATTTTAAGACACCAATCAGGAATATGTACTTAAGGAAACCACTAACTTCCTTTTTTTGAGCTATTATCCATGAAAAAAAAGCCAGGATTCACCTTAGGGTAAAATGATAACTACTGAATTACTATGAATTGTTACAGCATCAGAAAGTAGGTTGTTTTCAGTTAAAGGTTCCATTTACCTCTGGCTTATAATAGCGATGAGTGTACGTTAAGTCAATAATCAGTCCAAGTTCTTCATTCTGTTTTTGGAGTTTGTTAAAAAGGTCCAAGGGGGAAAAACGTTCTTCTGGAGCAAGGTGCTTTTCAAAACTCTGTTAGAGAGAATGAAAGAAAAAGCAAACATGTGCTTAAAATCCTTTTCCATTTGTTCAAGCCCTGTGATGCTAACACACAATGAGATTCAAAGAAAAGTTTCTACTCTGCTGGAATTTATAAGCTATATTACAGTCCTTTCTTCTAGAGATGAGGGGGAAGAAAATAAGCTTATTTCTACGTATTTCCTTCTGTGTTTGTCTCATGTTGATCTCCTAATCAGACTGCAACTCCCAGAAGGCAGAGACTGCATCAATTTTATCCACCACTGCATCTTCAGCTTCACCTGGCGTACCTACAACCAGGTAGTTTTAAATACTTCCTGAATCCTTCTATATATGAAGGGTGGCTTCTATTGCTAAATATTCTTTTACGTATTTGGCTTATTTATCTATTCTGTTCATTGATCTGTTTGGTTATTCAAATGTCAGCAACTTTTTAAATTAATAGCCTAGTTTTTAGAGCAGTTTTCGGTTCAGAGCAAAACTGAGCAGAAAGTAGAGTTCCTTCTTATGCCCTCTCTCCTTTACCCCACACAACTTTCCCCACCATCAACATTCCATACCAGTAGGGTATATGTGTTACAATCAATGAACCAACACAGACATGTTGTTTTCAAAGTTCACAGTTTACATTACAAATCACTATGGGTTGTAAATTCTACTGGTTTTAACCAAAGTATAAGGACACGTATTTGTCCTTATAGTATCACACAGAATAGTTTCCCTGCCATAAAGTTGCCTGTGCTTGGGGGGCACCTAGGTGGCTCAGTTGGTTAAGCGGCTGACTTTGGCTCAGATCATGATCTTATGGTTCATGAGTTTGAGCCCTGAGTCGGGCTCTGTGCTGACAGCTCGGAGCCTGGAGCCTGCTTCCGATTCTGTGTCTCCTTCTCTCTCTGCCCTGCCCCTGCTCATGCTATGTCTCTCAAAAATAAATAAACATTAAAAAAATTTTTAACAAAAAAACCCCAAATAAATAAATAAATAAATAGCCTGTGCTCTATCAACATTTTTTAAAATGTTTATTTATTATCGAGACAGAAACAGAGCATGAGTAGGGGAGGGACAGAGAGAGAGGGAGACACAGAATTGGAAGCAGGCTTCAGGCTCTGAGCGGTCAGCACAGAGCCCGACGCGGGACTCGAGCCCACAAACCATGAGATCACGACTTGAGCTGAAGTTGGAGGCTTAACTGACTAAGCCACCCACACGCCCCAATCAACACTTTTAATATGGCTTAATATGTGGCAGGGCTCCATGATCCCCTTCTACCAGTATCCTTCTTTTTCAGAATTTTCCTGGCTAATTAGGTTTATTTTTCTATATGAGTTTTAAAATCAATCTATTTGAGATGATGTTAAATGTATAGTAAGTTAACTTAGGAAGATTTGACAGTTTGAGGATATTAAGTCTTCCAGGTAATACTGTCAAAGTGCTGAAGAGTAAATTAATTACAACAAGGCATACACTCTCCCCAGTAATCAAATATCATCTCCGGTCATGTGAACAACAACTAACTTTAGGTCACTAAGTCACAAACTCTTTACGAAGTCTTCCTGTCTGTTACCATTTCCCCCTCCTTTGATTTCCTAATTATTTCTTACCATGGGATTCATGTGATACTGAACATATGCTATTTTATATTCCAGAATGCACAAGAAGGGACTGTCAAGGATCAGGGCTGCTTTTCTTTGGGTGACTTCCATAAAATGCACAGGAAATCAACATCATGTTTCACTTCCTAACTCTGCAGCACGAGAAGGAACTGCGCTGGAGGTGTCTATGCAGCTCTGTAACTCCCTGTACAGTGCCTGAGCAATCCCAACGCTGAGTCAGATCACCTGAGCACGGAGCTAGGAGGCGGCTTTTTGTCATGACATCACACAGGAAAGACTTGTGGCTGTGTGGAGGAAGGGGAACCGAAGAGTCTTCCTGTTGTCTATCTTGCTGGTATATTTTAGGGACCCTTGTGGAAGCTCAGGAATCCACTTTTAGAGACCACAGGGTAAGGAGTTGAGGAATTAGAACAACTGCACAGAGAAAAGGAGGAATATAGGAGATAATTCACAGTAACTCCAACTGGGGCCTGGGGATGTCCATTCAATAAATATTTGTTAATGTTTACTATATGCCAAACACCATGCTTGGTGTTGATGGATGCAAATAAGAACCATTAAGTTTATCTTTAAGAAAAGACTAGTTCTTAAGTCCAGAGATGCAGAAGAACCTGACACAGATGAAAAGACCTATGAGTCACAAATTAAATAAAATGTCCACACATTCCAAGTGGCTTTTCCAGATACCAGTCTGTGCTCTGCCAGGCAGTTTCAGGAGACATGAGTCTCTTCTTACCTTTTTTATATTGGTCAGGTGCTTTCCTTACCTACTCCTTCTTCACTTCAAACAAAAACACAGTTTTCTGAGTTTCCGTGCTGAAATCGCGACCTTGCTAATCCAGGGCGTTTTACTTTTTGGTTATGATGAGGGGGAGTGAAGTAGTCTCACTCCCATTTAGTGAATGGGGGTCATGGATGCTAGAAATCTTGCCAAATTCAGAACAGTCCTACAAATGTGTCTCTCACCTGAATGACTTTTGAATGGCCTATTTACCACTTATATAGGTGAAAAGCTGCACATAATTATCTAGCCCTTAGAACCTAATTTCATTTCACAAATAAATACAAGAGGTTTTCTGCACAGTTTTAAAGTACACTGAATTTTCCAGGATAGTAATCACGTTATCAACCACATAAAAACTGTAGTTTGTTTTATTTGAAATTCCACTAAGAGCTGTTCGCTATAATGGAAATTTCTGATAGGGAGGCAGTAAAACCCACCTAAATCGTGTGCATTTGCAGCGTTTGTATTCATGGTCAATTAACCAAATAATTTTTTTTAAATTTTTAATATTATCTCTCTGAGAGACAGAGAGAGAGAGAGAGAGAGAACACGAGCAGGGGAAGGCAGAGAGAGAGAGGGAGACATAGAATCCAAAGCAGGCTACAGGCTCTGAGCTGTCAGCACAGAGCCCGATGTGGGGCTCAAACCTACAAAGTGTGAGATCATGACCACAGCTGAAGTCAGATGCTCAACCGACTGGGCCACCCGGGTGCCCCACTTTTTTATTTCTAATATAGTCATGCCCAAACATTTACATATTGAAATTAATTACATATTACTTTAAGTTACTTTATTCAGTGTTTACTATAATCAGAGCATTACGTTGACTTTTTTTCTTTAAAATTAAGTAGCAAAGTAGTATTTAACTATAAATTTTATTTCAGTAAAGGGGATACACAAAGTACTTGCTATTAAAAAGGGAAAATGGAGGGGCTCCTGGTTGCTTACTGGGAAGTACATGTGACTCTTTACCACAGAGTCAAGTGTTTGAGCCCCACACTGGGTAGATTACTAAAAAAAGTAAATAATGAACAAAAACTTAAAAAAAAAAGGGGGGGGCAATGGGGTGTGTCAGGATTGAGGACCAGCATTCTCTATGATGAACTCAGATTTGTGAAGGAATACTGAATTAACTTTGCTTACCTTTTTCAAAGGAACTTTGAAAGCAATGAAACGAGTCCCAGGCATCCGTTGTCCAACTGGAAGATAGTCTTTCCACCTATTAACACATTTTTTGTTAGCCAAATTTTATACTGGCCTGTCCCCCCCACAGAATGACGGCTCCTTGCAGACAGACACCATAGCCCACAGACGTTCCCGCTCTTCTCCCTGCTTTGAGTTTTGCTGCTCCACTTACTCAACCCCACCTAGTTACAACCTATACTTTTCTAGACACAAGGCAACAAAACAATGCAAAAGTCTCAACAAATAAGAAACATCTAAAACCAGACTTGGCCAGTACTTTTGTATCCCTGATGAAACCTGGCCCAGTCCTGAATACTACAGTGTCATTACTTTATACCTGTTGACTAAAAGTTTAAATTCAATTCTTTCACTTCACAGTTTATTTTTAGGCCTCCACAATGCATGCCATCACATTTGGTCAGTAGGGAACTTCAAGTTCATATTTCAAAAGAAACCCTGATAGAAAAGGGACTATGAACTTCACTTGATAATGTTAGGAGTCACAGTGAAAAGTCATCTTTAAGCTGATGT
This sequence comes from Suricata suricatta, assembly GCF_006229205.1. Lineage (NCBI taxonomy): Eukaryota > Metazoa > Chordata > Mammalia > Carnivora > Herpestidae > Suricata > Suricata suricatta. Next base: position 116,575,908 of record NC_043703.1, read on the forward strand.
CTGTAGGATGAGTTAGTTAACAAAAGTTAATTCAGTATAACTGAAGCATAGACAGGACAAAGTGGGGCTGGAAAGCAAGAGAGGCGTCTAGTCTCTGCAGGCTCTTAAAGATCATGGTGAAGAGTTTTCTTTTATTCTTAAAACCATGCTTCTGATGTTTATGCGCAATATTCCAGTCTATTAAAAGGACTTGTGTGAAGAATGGATTGGAAGGAGACAAGAGTAGATATATGTACACCAGTTAGGACCTAACTGCTTACATCAGGCCAGGGCTCTATTAGGATGCTGACACAGTAAAGATATTTAGGAGATAAAATGAAGGGGACTTGAAGTAGGAGATGGTAGGAAAGGAAGGGTTCAAGGAATAAGAGTTCAATGCACACATGAGCAAAGTCTCAAAAATAATCATTTGCACATAAAAGCTATCTCAAATGAGACGTGTTAGGAAGCAACAGTATGCCCTTTGTGATTTCTGGAAACAATATAAATCAACCTTCTCGGCGGTAAGTTCGGATGCACTGTGGGTTTTTTCACTCAAACTTGGTTCTCATTACTCACATTTGCTGTGCCAAAATAACACAGCTCGAGGAACCAAGGGAGACTCCAATTTGGTAATTAAGAGGTGTCCCCAACACTGGCAGTTAGTCTCATTTTAAAAAGCCATCCCAGTGCATGTTAAAAGAGAAGCAATGACTAGAGCCTCGTTTTTAACAGAATGGGGAAAAATCAGAACCCAGCTGCTGTGGGCGGAGCAGCGTGAGGATAAACGCCTTCCAGCTTGGGTGGCCAGGCCAAGCGCGCCGCGCAGACAGACAGGTAAGAGACACAAAACATGGAGCCCAGGCCCCTGAGGGCCGAACTGGGGGGCCACGCCCAGGGGACAGGGCAGATTACCTTTCCGGAACGTGATTTCCGCCCCTCTTCTTGGTGGAGCGACGTCCAGAGAAGGCGCGTCCCTGGGCCCAGCCGCCGCGGGCATGATGCCACTGGCTCATGTAGACCCCGAGATACCTCCCACCCAACTGCAAGAGAGTCAAAGCCGCCAGCCCAGCGCCTTCGGTGCCAGAACCAGATCCCGGAGCGGAAGCGCCTAGGCAGCAAGCCACGCAGTTCCCAGGCCCCTTGCTACCGCGCACGCGCCACCGACCGTCGTCAGTACGTCACCACGCTGGCTGACGACGAAGTTTGATTAGTAAACAAGACTCAGGGGTGACAGCGCCCTCCTAAGCTGGGGGCCGGTAGCGCAGGTCCGATGAGCATGTAGGTACACCAGAACTGAAAGAGTACAGGACATGGAATGAAAGTTAAGTCCCGGTGCCCCAGTTCCCTGTCGTTCTTCCAGGTATTTTCCAACTGCTTGCATTCATACTTACTGTTGAATATATATAAATATTTATTTGTACATATATGGATAGCTTTCATTTTATACAAGAGCAGCATAGTTTACATATCCTACAATATATCTTGGTTAGTGATTTTCCCAGTTTATACATAGGTCCATTCTATTATTTTTAATGCCTGGTATGCATAGTATTTCGTTGATAATAAAAACCATAATCTAGATAACTGGTCTGATATTTGTTTTTGGGTTTTGTTTTGTTTGTCCTCTGTTGCAGGATCCATGCAGTATGAATGCCTTTATGTATGTATACAACTACATCTAAATCCCTGGAAGTAGAATTGCTGGAATAAATGATATATAGACTTAAAATTTTGAAAGATACTGCCACATTACCCTCCAAAAATGTTATATCAACCTACTTTCCTATTCACAGTGAAACTTTTGTTGGGCTTTTATCATGCACCAGGTATCACATTAGAGGTTGACAGTAAGTATTTAGGGTTTTAGAAAATACAAAACAAACAAACGAACTGAGAGACAAGAGTGGAAGCTCAAGTCTAAGATTTCCACACAGTATCAGGCATAGGGATATACCTGTTAGGAAAACTTTGAATTCTGCTATAATTTGAACAGCAAAGGACAGCACATCCTACAGTAGGTCTGGAGGAAGACTAGAATACTAGATTCCAGGTTAAACTGTAGATAATTATAATAGGTAATGTTTTTGTTATTTATATTTGTTAGTTTCTAAGTTCTGAAAGTATCTTACATATCCTTAGTAGTCTGGTACTGGGTAAACTGAGGGATAGAAAGGTCAAAGTTATTGAATAAATAATTAAATGAATGGATAAAAAAGATCACTATCTTTAATGTTTCTGGGACAGTCATATCCTAACCAAGTTTAAAACCACAAGCATTTACAATTTTGAAAACTTACACATAATTTAAAACAGGTCAATATTAGTAAATTGCTATTTGGAAAAGGAAAAGATATAAGTTAGTACAGCATATTTGCTAACTTTACAAATAGGCACATTCAAATTTGGTACTAAATCATAAAATTTTCTTTGGAATTTATAAAAAAAACAATATTCAATAGGCATGTAGTGGCCAAAAAGCATGAATGGTACATATATCTACAGACATGATAATATATAAAATGTGACATAAGTCTATCAGAAACTATAAGATATATTGGTCTTGAACTTCTTTTTTCTAAATCTTTAAAATTTTTTTTTTGAGAGAAAGACAGAGAGAGTGAGCAGAGGAGGGGCAGAGAGAGAGAGAGGGAGAGAGAGAATCCCAAGCAAACTCCGCACTGTCAGCGTGAGGCCCAACGCAGGGCTTGAATTCACCAACCATGAGATTATGACCTGAGCAGAAACCAAGAGTCAAATGCTCAACCGACTGAGCCATCCAGGCACCCCTGGTCTTGCACTTCTAATTTGCTACAAGACAGAAGGAACTCAGTTATATATGAGGCAAGAAAATCCAGACGCAGGCATAACAGGGTTTTCAGAAAATATGAGAACTAGAAAATAATAGGCCTTTGGATGGGAGTGGGTCCACCATGAGGTAAAAGAATACCTTGGGATGCCTGGGTGGCTCAGTCAGTTGAGCATCCGACTCTTGATTTTGGCTTGAGTCATGATTCCAGGGTCGTGGGATGGAGCCCTGCATCAGGCCGTACTGAGCATGGAAGTTGCTTAAGATTCTCTCTCTCTCCCTCTCCCCCTCTCCCCCACTTGCTCTCTCTCTTTAAAAGTAAATGCCTTAATAGATATGTAGTACACTGAGATGGAAAATATAGGAGCAAGGCATATTTGGGACACCAAACAGCTGACACTAACAAAGTCTGCTGGTATCTGGTAGGGCCCCAGGTACCAAACCTTAGGTGTTTGAGGGATTCTAGTCTTTAATTAAATCAGAAAGTAACAAAGGGAAGTAAGGAAGAGCAGTAGCAGTAGCAGATGGACTGGGTATGTTATGCCAAGATAAGTCCCATTTATCCCAATGTCTGCAAACTGCAGGTAGTGGGTCTTTAGGGTAAGATCATACCCTAACCACAAAAATAAGACTTTAGCTCAGGATAGGGCTTGATGCTAAGTTCCAGAGTGTTGGATTAAAGCTGTTTCGGTTATTCCTCCTCCATTTTAGAAGTTAAGATGATTCTGAGCCTGCAGGTTAAGTCAAATGGCTGAAAATCTGGAGAGAAGATAGAAAGGCTGGGAAACAGGAAAGGCCTAACTAAGGGTCTGCCTAAATAGAACTGAATGTTGGAACTGGATATTTTAATATGCAAATATTTCACTGCCACCAGAATTTGTGTAACTACCTTTCCCCCAACCTAACCTGCACTCACTCTAACTTGCAGTAGCTATGGATTCCCTTGATTTCTGTAGGAACATAGAGAAAGGTGAAACTGGCCTGGCTTGCCTATATTTCCTATATGATGTTAGCCTCACTTTATATATTAATATCATAGAGATAGGCCATCTGAATCTTGGGGGGAAAAACCTTGAAAAAATATTATAAGCTTAAGCCATATCTCTATGCTGCAACACCCTTCACAATTTCTTCTCAGATAAGCATCACCCCCCATCACTGAACAAATTCATATCTCATAATAGGAAAAGTAGGCCTAAAAATGAAACATGTGTCTCTGAAGGCCACCTGTGAGCTCTCTTCGTGAGGGCTCATGGCATCTTCTATCACACACCTCCTACTCTTCGGCACCAGAAAAGTCCATAGGTAGGTTGATCTGGGCACTTCGAAAAGTTTAGGAAAATGACTTGATCCATAGATTTCCTCCCCCAAACCAGCTTATGTCACGTAAAAAGGCTTAGCAGCTCAGCACAACACAAACTCACTTTATCACAAGGGCAAGAGTGTCAGTGAGAACACCACTAACCTGGGGAACAAGATGAGAGGTAATCAGGCCGGTTCCAGCTGGCCAGAGACATCTTCCTTACGCTTGGGTGCGCGGTATAACTCCCACAAGGCCTTTCTCATGGACTCTTTTTAAGTGTCTCCCCCAAATCCAACAGGTTGATTAGTTCATGATGCTTCAAAACAATCATCAAGAGAAAAACATGCAATATGTCTTATAATGCTGGATTCCTTAAAAATACAAGGGGAAAATATAGAAAAAATGAAGCATTAAAAAATAACTTACATTAAATGAACATACCAATCAATGATATAAATGAGATAATATGATGTAAAACAAAGTGAAAAAATATGTTTAGGATTATTCTTTAAAAAAATTTTTTTAATGTTTTTTATTTATTTTTGAGAGCCAGAGAGAGATAGCATGACCAGGGAAGGGTCAGAGAGAGAGGGAGACACAGAATCTGAAGCAGGAACCAGGCTCTGAGCTGTCAGCACAGAGCCTGACGTGGTGCTTGAACCACGAAATTGTGAGATCATGACCTGAGCCGAAGCCAGATGCTTAACCGACTGAGCCACCCAGGCACCCCAAGATTATTCTCTTTAGTGTACAGAGTTCATGGCAGTTGCTACACTATCTGGTTGCATAAATAAATATATTTATTTAATGAATATAAGATATTAAATATTAATATATATTATAATAAATATATATGCTTGATATTATCATTGTTGTGTCAGTATATTAATCTATAAGTATAGATTTACACTTATATGTATATAATTGCATGTTCTGTTACTACAAAATGAGGCCAAAATGTGTCAACCTGTTTCTCATAGAAACCAAAAAGCCACAGGAGACTCTTTTTTTTCTGTACCCTTTCACTTTGCATGTTCCCTTTTCTCAATGACTGTCCTCTTCTTTCTCTAACTATTCTCTTCATTTTGTCTGACCTTGCACCCAAGCATGGCAGGCAGAGAATCCTAGAGGCCCAAGATTCTACAGTGGCTGTTTGCAAGGAAGAGAGGAGGCTATGTTAACTGCCACACTGGATACACTTATATGAGGGGAAAGGGAAAGTACCCTGAATGCCCCAATGCCTCTCATGTATGAAACAGCAGGATGGCAGGATGCCTGTGTGGCCCAAAGAGCCGGAGGGAGCAAACTATGGGCAAAAGAATTGCAACCAAATGGTGGAAAAGGAAAGATTTGCTATAAGCTGTGTCTTCCAACTCTCTGGTATTTGCTTCTAATGGGCAGAATTCATTCTGCAAAGCATCAGGCACTGAACAAAAGACTCATACTGCCGGAGGTGGACAGGAAGTAACATGCATGAGTGTAAGAATGCGAGATCAAGACTCCTCCCAGAAACAATGCCTATGATGAAGGAGATGAAGGAGAAAAGAGAGAGATCCGAGTTCAACCTGGCCCAGCCTAGCCTAGTCCAAGTAAGGTAAGATTCACTTTGTTCCCCACAAACTTCACTGAAGGGAAGCACTGAACAAACTTCACCCTAGTCTTTAACCAAGTTATGAAAAGAGCTCCTTAATCCCTTCCTTTGCTCCTTAAAAGCTGCACTAAGTTCACTAATCGATCCACTAGTATTATTTCAGAGCCTTTTAGTTGTTCAACCTAGATGTGCCTTTCCTTTATAAGGATTTTGGTTAACTGTATATATAATTGTAAATATAGAATACAGATCATAAAATGTAATACACAGAATATAAATAACCATTATATTAATGAACACCTCTAAGAAATATTGAGATGATTTCCCTAACATAAGAATGTGAGAGAAAATGAGAATATTACATCTGCCTTATAGGATTAGGTACCACTTAGGTGTTGTGTTAGCTCTCCTACCACTCCTTCCACCAATCCCATCTTCTTGTTGGGAATCTGACCTCCCTATTGGCTACTTCATACCTTTAAACTGCCTTCTTTGTGACCTCATTCTCCCACCAAACCCACTACCACCTGGTGTGGTTTCCATGGAGTTACCTGTAAATAAATTTGGATCATCGCAAGTGACCAGTGACCAGTGACCTTCATACTGGACACATGTGCTCTTTGGCTTCAGCCACTCAGACATCCTCTAGCATCATCTCCTCATTCTTTGTATCCAGAGTTGATGTTTCCTCTTCTCTGACCATGTCTGGTAAGGAAAGAAACTTTTAAAAGATTTTCATTAGATTTTTATTTTTGCCCCTAAATTTAATAGTAGATTCAATATAGCATAGAATCATGGGAGAAAGTATTGAACTAAAACTCTGGATACCTCATTTCAGTTTTGACTTTGGTGTTTATTACCTATGTGACTTTGGACAAGTTGTTGACTCACAAAACCTTTTTTTTCTAGATCTGTTATATGAGGATGTTAGATTAGTGGTTCTCTCTGGTCCCTTTATTTTCTAATACTGAGTCTTAAAGGGCATCCATGTAGAAAATGAAATCAGAGACTTGTTGAAGAGTGTTTCAACAGAGAGAAAACCTAGGTTATGTGGAAAACTAGCAATATTTACCAAGATGTTTCATCTATAATGGTTCCCCCACTAATATTTTAACTTCAGTATTAATTTAGTGCTGCTCAAAAAACTCATATTCACATGATTTGAAGTTTTCTAACTAACGGAAGGTGTAAAGGGAAAACAGGAAAAGAGGATGGAGAAGCATGGGCTCTAGGGAGTCCACTTTAAAGGTAAGGAAGCTCAGGATTGTTTCCCCTCAGCACTGGCTAAGGAACCAAGGAGGGGGAAATGTAAGAATGAAGGGAAAGAGCACAGGGGAGCTCTCAAGGGCGGCAGGGTGGGGGGTGGGTGGGAGAAGTTGAGGGTAGAATATTGAAGAAAACCTAAAATTTTAAATTAAAGCAGAAAGAGCAAAAAATGAAATCTGCTTAGAGCAGGGCAAAACAAAGTTGATTTTAGCTAATACATTAATAGACTAGGAAGGACTGGATCAAGAAGATGTGGTGTGTGTATATATATGTATATATGCACACACACACACACACACATAATGGAGTATTACATGGCGATGAGAAAGAATGAAACATGGCCATTTGTAGCAAGGTGGATGGACCTCGAGGGTGTCATGCTAAGTGAAATAAGTCAGGCAGAGGACAGATACCATATGTTTGCACTCATAGGTCTAACAGGAGAACAGGAGAAACCTAATGGAGGACCAGGGGAGGGGAAGAGGGAAAGAGAGTTGGGGAGAGAGAAGGACGCAAAACCTGAGAGACTATTGAATGCTGAAAACGAACTGAGGGTTGAAGGGGAAGAGGGAGGGGGGAAAAGAGGTGGTGGTGCTGGAGGAGGGCCTTGTGGGGGAGAGCACTGGGTGTTGTATGGAAACTAACTTGACAATAAACTATTAAAAAAATAAATATCATGAAAAAAATAGACTAGGAAGGAAAGTAAGGCCAGAATTAGGCACCATTAGCAAAAGCAGTTTACAGAAAGGTCATACTCAGTTGTTGTTGTTTGGGTTTTGTTTTTGTTTTTTTCTTTTTCTTTCTTTCTTTTTTTTCTTTTTTGGTATTGCCTCCCTGAACATAGATAGCACTTAAAGGTTTTCAATGTAAACACTTTAATATGCTTTAGAAATGATGCTTTTTATTCAATTAATAAAAGTGGTTCTCTAGGTGGCTGGAGGAAACTGAATTTTCATTTTTATTTCATTCTGATTTTTAAGCTATGTAGGTGTTTTGCCCATTAAAAACAAGATTAAGTTTGTTAAAAATTGGTATCTCCTAGACTGAAGTATAAGGACTAATTCCTTTGGGTGATAAGTAGGTTCCAAGTCAAGGCTTCCTTTCATCTTTGCAGTTACTTTCTTCCCAGCCCAGGGGGCACACATCTGTTTTCATATCTTAGTTAGCAACCTAAGAAGAAGAGTCAAGCCCTACATCCCTAATTCCACATTTATCTAAAACAATTTTGTAGAGTCCTTTGGGTTTTCTTACATTAAAATTTTTTTTAATTTGATTTTAGCGGTGATGTTTATTTAGGCTTTGGGGATGACATTTTCCTGAATGTTGAAGATGATTAAAATATATTTTTGGATATATAGAAAAACCTTCGTGATGCTTTTTAAATGTTCTTCCTTTTGTTATATGATTATATTGAAATATAAATTTGTACTAGACCTAGTATCTGTTACTTGCTGGGTAACATTTGGAAAAATGTGACTGAACATAATGGAATTCCTTTGTATTTTCCTCTCTGCTTTGTACCAGATTTTATTGTAATATTTGTACAAAAATTGTGGCTACCTGTTCATTCACATTTATGGCATTTGCTGCTTGTTATGCAGTTTTTGCTGATCTATCCTTGTCTGTATGTCCTGGCTAGGAATTCATTCAAAATCACCTCCTATGGTGGATTCCAGTTTGGTTAGTAGTATTCAGCAAAATTGGGTAGGCAATATTCACTTCTGTAATGTTGTTTGTATGATACAGTTATGATATTATTATGCCTGGATGCTTGCTACATATCCCAGTTTTCATTCATATCTATATATTTCTTCTTAGTTTTATACTATATATTTTTCGTGATTTTTTCTCTTTCCAGAACATATTAAAGATAAATCATATGTAATGTATCACTGTTATTCATGTGTGAATTATTACTACTACCATTGTTGTTGTTGTTATAACCACTTTATAGATGAGTAAACTGAAGTGCAAAGAGAGCTCGAATTACTTTTTTCTATCAAAAAGCATTCCTTGAGAAACTTAGTTTCAGGTAGTCATTTTAAGGTAGGATCAGAAACCAGGCTTAAGAAGAGTGGCCCTTAAAAAAAAAGATTTTATTTTTTAAGTCATCTCTATACCCAACATGGAGCTCAAACTCACAACCCTGAGATCAAGAGCTGCATGCTCCTCTGACTGAGGCAGCCAGGCGCCCCAAGAATGACCCTTTAAAATTGCCAGCTGGATTGAGCTGTATGTGAGCTGCGCAAGTAAAACAAGATCCCAAAGATTACAATGGTAATAGCTGTGCCATTTTTTAATGGGGGGAGGAATCTATATTTGTTGTATTTCTCCTGGTTTCTGGCAGTGTAATGTTCAGAGTAGAGTGCTGGCAAGGATGTCACGATACTGGGGTTCCGTACTCTGGTGATGAGACCTAACGTACCGGGAGAACTTGAACAAGTTGATCTGACCTCCCTGGCTTCGGCTTCCTCACTCGTGAAATGAGAAAATAGAACAGAGGTTCTCTAAGGACCTCCAAAGACGGAAATGCTTCACTTCTAGGAACCAGTAGGTAAGTGGATGCTAGTGCAGGCTCAAGGGAAAGACAGGGCAGGGAGGAGGCTGCTTCTTGCCTATGGAATGATGTACGAAGCACACCACCAGGGTCTTCCAGTCTGTGCCCAAGTTGGGAGCACAGGCAGTTAATATAGAAGAGTACCCACCACACTACTTCAGCCCTTACAACCATCTTCAAGGGTTTGATTTTTGGTATGTCAGCAGATACTGGTATTACAGGCTTCTTGGTAGCGACAACTTTAAGATAATGTGGTTCCTCAAATAGAGTGAGAATTGGTCCATCTCCCTGATTTTTCATCACCCTCTTGTTCCCTACAGAAAATTTCCAAAATCCATCTTTACTTGGAACTTCAAACTCTCTGCAGCTCTCTCTCCCTGTGGTGAGCAATGCTGCTTCCCTAACAGGAAGTGTCTGCAACTTCTCCAGAGTCTCTGCTCCGGCAGTCTCTTCGGCATGGCTACTGCCATCAGCTTCTGGCACTTCTTTCCAGCCACTCCTGGGTAGTGCCTACCTTTATCAACATTCCAGTACAACTATGTTGTCTGGAGTTACTGGCCAGAGCCAGATCTCCACTTCAGCTGCTTCCTATCCAGGTTTTTTTGAGTGGGACATCACAGGAAACACCGAAAAGAAGTCATCTTCACTCGTTGACTTCACTATGACTATCCTTGACCAGGACACAGCTGTTTCTTCCATGTCTATGGCAGCCCAGTATGATAAAACTTCAGAGGCCAATAGCATGGTCCCTCTGTATCCATCACTTTCTGCCAGGCTTGTTCAGGTAACCCCATCTCAGATTCCAAATCAAGGATATAGCCTATCACTTCCCTACCAGGAAGGAAGCCAGGTATATTGCTATAATCAAGGCACACAGGGGCCTTTACTGTCTGGAGAACTTGGTCCCTGCTTGCAGTCCTATGGCTCTGTGTCATACATGGGAAGTAGGGCCTCTTACCCCCAACCAGAAATGGTTATGGTACTAAAGGAGATTCAGCCCACAAATGTCCTACCACCAGCCTCCACCTCTGGAGTCTACTACTCTGTATCTGCTCAACCCATCACAGAAACAAGTTTTCAAGGTGAGTAGAAATAGCAAGAGAGAAATAAGGTCAGCATTCAAAAATAGGGTCCAGTCTTCAGTCGAGAAGTAGTGAATCCACAGATTAGCAGAAATTAAGTCCTGAGACTTTAATAACCACTACCCTAGCTCAGTGCTCTACATTTTCAGACTCTTTATGAGAACACTAAATAGGAGTGGGAAGGTGGGACACTGAAATGGCCATCGATGCTACGGGTACAAGAACCCCAAGTGCAAACCAAGGGCTACCACACATTTCACTGCCTGAGCTGATCAGTCCCCTATACTACCACACTGTAATGAACTCCTGGCCCTGATCTATTGCTTCAGTCTCTTTGGAAAGCATTTCGGAACTCTTACTGTGATAGTGCCACTTTAACTTCCCCTCACTTCCTTAATTTACAGCAGGATGTAAGACCGTGTGTTCCAACATCCTGTCTAAAGCGAGCAGGCTCAGAATTTATCCTTATATATTTTATCAGAAAGTGTTCCTTTTCCTCTCCTAGTCCATAGTATGACGTTTTCTTATTCTCTAAGGAAAGTGAAGAGAATTGGAAGGATTCTATTTGAAAATGCTAGGCTTTGTAGAAACATTTCACAATTTAAAAATCACTTTAGCTTCTTATTTGACTTAGAACAACCCTATAAAATACAAAGAAAACCAAGAATCAATGACATCAAATTGATCACCGGTAAGAACTAGAAGTCATCTCCTATCTCCTAGCACAGGGCGTTGTCCTGGATCCTTAAGAAGAGCTGGTAGAACCGCCTTGCCCATTGCTGGAAGGTGCACGATATCTGTGTAGGTGTCTAGGGGGAGCATCTCACTTACCAGGGAATGATTCTTCCTTGATTTCTTTGTAGTTATGGAGACTTCCCTGGGGATGGAGACTTCCCTGGGATTGCAACCTCCAAGTCAGACATTTTGTCTGCCACAAACTCCAGAATTCCCCAAGTCCTGCAGTAGCAGAAATATCCAGATATTTGAAAGCAACCCACCACCTGAGCTTGGAGACATCTCAATGATAGCTCCTGTCCAGAGTTCCAATAATCTGCTGGCACTGCCTCCAGCTCGAAGCCAGGAACAAACTGAGAATAAGAATTTGGAAGATATTAAAACCAAGCTTTCAGAGCCTCTGGATGCCTACCAGATTTTATTAGAAAATCAAGATCCTCCACTACTTCCTTTAGAAATTCCTGATATTCACCAGCTCCTGGCCTGCATTGATCCCCTTGACCAAGAGGAGCCGCCTGGTTCTGAAAACATTGATTTGGGAAAAAATGGCCTGAGTCTTGAGGACCAAGGGACCCTTGGCAATGATATTGAATCTATTGGTGGTTTCGGAGACATTACTACACTAGTGGAGGACATTCATCTTCCCCAGCTCTATAATTCCTTGGAAGACCTCAATCAATCTGAAGGTCCCAAGGTGATCAAAGCCAAAGATACCAGAGTCATCAATTTGAATGAGGTGCAAGAAAAGCCAAGCATCATAGAGTTGTCCTCTGATAAAGCCAGGAAGAATAAACACAAAACTGCCGAGCCTACCAGTGATGCTCCCAAGACCAAAAACCAGAAAAAGAACCCAGAATGCCTGTTAGGGGAAGAAGTAGTTATTTGCAATGCCATAGATAGTGACAGGGCTCCTGTGAATGCAGCCAAGCATTCCAACAGCAAATCTCAGAAAGCTGCATCCAGCAGGGTCAGCAAAACTAAGGGCCAAGGTCAGGAAAAGACCCCCAAGAAAGCTGGAGAGAGTAAGCAGTCAGGGAACACAGTCAAGGCAGAAAAGAAGCCAACTATTCCCAAGAACCCAACTCCTCCCAAGCGGAAGAGAAATCAACCTGATCTTATCCAAGAGACCTTTAAGAAGCCTCGAAGCTGCCTAGGCATGCACATGTTGGAGTCTGTACAGGTTTTTCACGCGCTGGGGAAAAAGAGTGATAAGAAAATTGGACTCTCTTCCTCCCAGGTCCTGGGAAACTACAACAATCCTAAAGATGCCCAGCCATCCCCAGTTATCAAACCATGGCTCAACACCCCACGTGAGGGTAAAGGTCCTGAGAAAAATCAAGTCAAAGTCCAGAAACCCAACAGTGGTGCTGACACAGAGTGTACATCTCCATCCCAGTATGAGCTGCCACCTCCTGGGAAGGTCAAGTTGGTCCCTTTGCCTTTTCCAACTGTGGAGAAGCCTCCAGCTCGACCTGTTTTTCGGAGGCCACAGGCTGTGGCCTCACGCTGGTCTGCTGTGGCTAACCCTGCCCGGCCAGCGTCCACTAGCTCAGCTCAATCTATTGGAGTCAATCCATCCCGGCCAACCCCTGCCTCCTTGACAGGTCCTGCAAGAGAAGCTGGGCCAATTTCAACCAATCCAATCCGACCAGGTTTGACCAACCCTACCCAGCCTAGTGTCCCTCAGTCGGCTGTGTCTAGGCCTGCATCCAAAACATCATCTTGCACTTCTCTCCAGCGGGAGCCCATTCCTACTGGTGTGACCAAACTCCAGTCCCCACCGAAGACTCACACCCAGTTTCTGCTCCAAGACTTCCGCTTTCAACCAATTCCATGGAGGAAACCCAATGTTCCTGAGCCAGTAATGTCAAATCCCATCACAGAAGAGCAGAGGCCAGAGCGAGAGGCCATGAAGAGGCAGGCTCAAAAAGAACGTGAGAATGCAGCTAAATACACCTCTTTGGGGAAAATGCAGTTTTTCATTGAGAGGGAAAAAGAAATGGAAATTTCTCTATACTATGGCTATGCAATATAAGAGCTACTACGTTTGTTGGTACCACTCTGGGTACCAGCCATTTACCCATATACAGATAGATATAAATTGCTCTATTTATTCAGATATATTTAAAGCTTAATAAAACATAATAAATATAATTAATAGATGAAAAATAAAGAAATCTTTTGACTTCTGAGATGCTGTTAACTGGGTTTTTCTTTAGTGGGGGTTGGGATCAAAGTTTGCATGAGAAAGAACCAAAAGTTGGATAGGAGAATGAGGGGAAAGGGATAAGAAGAAAAGAGGAAGGAACTTGGTGCAGGGCTATGAAGGCAGAAAGGGATTTTCTGGACTTATAAAAAGGAGTGGGGGAAATGGCAGAAGCAGGGTCTGAGGTCAGGGTTAAAAGAATAAATAGAGTTGAAAATGACAGAAGATGAGTCAGCCTAGGTTGACCAGCCTTTCGTGGAGGCTGGCCTTACATCCCATGTCCACCAGATAGGTATTTTAGAAAACAAGAGATTTAAGACACACCTCCAAAATGGTAGGGTTGACCTATCCACCTATGACTATAGCTGGGTAAGGTAAGTACAAATCATAGGGATATTTACTGGATGGGTGGCAAGGGCTCACATTTATCCTGGGGGTAACTGATCACTGGAGCCTAGCCAAGCCAACTGCTGCAGCAGGATGCCGACCGAGAACAGGATGCCTGGGATATAAATCACTGCTTAAACACCTGTGCACCAGGTCCCTGAAGGCACTACTTCAATTAACTGACACAAGGACATGCAAGGCTAGTACCACTGTGCCACTTTACTAGTGAGAGTCAGCAACGGGCTTGGGTCACTCTGCAGGCAGAGGAACAAGGCTTCAGTTTGAGGCCTATATATGCCTGCAATGCCTTCAGTATTTGCAAGCGCCAGTAGATGGCCAACCCGGCTTTCAGAGCAGAGCGTCCGGAAGTTATAGGGTGGTGGAGATCAAACTTCCGGAGGGACTTAAATGTTAACCCGAGGGGCCTGCCAGGTCGTTCTCCATCGACTCCGTGTACCTGCCTCTTTCTCTACTGACCAACCGAAGCGCAGGAGGAAACGCCGCTGGAGGAGTCCATGCCCACAAGGTAAGTGCGGTGGACACCTGAGGGCACTTGGTAGCGCTCCAACGGCTGCAGCACGCAGGCGCCAAAGGTCTAGAGGTGCTTCTTGGGACTTGGTGGGACAGCCAGAAAGAATTGGGGGGTGGGAGGAGTGGGGGCATGGAGGGGCTGGGGCAGGAAAGGGAATGAAATGGGGGGAGGGGAGAGATGGGGACAGCGGAAAATCACGTAATAATTGGCAATTTGCTTTTTTTCCTGTAATTGGCTTTTTAAAAAAAATAGTTTATTGTCAAATTGGTTTCCATGTAACACCCAGGGCTCTTCCCCACAAGTGTCCTCCTCCATTACCATCACCGCCCTTCCCCCACCCCCTCCCCCTTCAACCCTCGGGTTTCTTTTCAGTATTCAATAGTCTCTCAGGTTTTGCGTCCCTCTCTCCCCAGCTCTCTTTCCCTCTTCCCCTCCCCCAGTCCTCCATTAGGTTTCTCCTGTTCTCCTGGTAGACCTATGAGTGCAAACATATATCTGTCCTTCTCCGCCTGACTTATTTCGCTTAGCATGACACCCTCAAGGTCCATCCACTTTGCTTACAAATGGCCATATTTCATTCTTTCTCATTGCCAAGTAATACTCCATTGTATATTGGCTTTTTAAAAATTATCTTGCATTGAGATATAATTAACATACCATCCAATTCACCCTTTGAAACTGTAAATCCAGTGCCATTTCGTGCATTTACAAGCATGTACAACCATCACCATTATCTAACCCATAACATTTTCATCACCCCAAAAAGAAACCCCCGAACCATTAGCAGTCACTTCTCATTTCCTTCCTCCCTCCACTGGCAACTGGCAACCATTAATCTTTCTGTCTCTCTGAGGTTACCTTCTCTGGACAGTTCATGTACATAGAAAAAAATACAATATGTGCCCTTTGCATCTGACCTCTCTCATTAGCATTATGTTTTCAAAGTTCATCCATGTCCTAGTGTGTCCACTTCATTGATTTTATGACTATAATATCCTATTGTGTGGCTCTACCACATTTGTTTATCCATTCATCAGTTGGTGGACATTTGGGTTGTTACATTTATTTAGAGTTTATTCACTCTACTTCACAAATGAGATAGGCTTGGAGAATGTCAAAAGTTTGCTCCCAAGATTAAGAGCTAGCAATTGTGGGTGTTGGGGTCTCAACTCAGGCAGTCAGAATTCAGGGGTAATAAAGTCACATGACAGAACAAGGTACAAAAGGTATTCAATGGAATACCCAGCTGCCCATTTCCCTGCCCCCTCAGAGCCGTCTGCTGCGGCCACACTACATGTAAACCCTTCCAGAGAAAGCATTGGTCTCAACATGAATGTATCACAATGTATTGACTAATTTGCCCCACTGATTTATAATGTCACTTTTATAGCATACTAACTTCTTGTATGTATTTGTATCACTCTTTTAAGAGTTGTCCTGGCTTTTTTGCCTTTTATATTTGCCATTTCTCTAGAATTCTTTTTATCTTCTTTTTAATTTTTAAAAGTTTCCCACTTGTTTGTTAAAGCATCATTATGTTCATTCACTCTTGTATTATTTTTAATTTAAGTCTTTATTTCTGAAAATTTTTTCTTTTATTTTTAATTCTGTCCTGAGCTCTATCATCCCTCCTCATTCTCATTTATGTTTTTCTTTCATCTTTTTTTATTTTAGTAAAATATGCACAACACAAAATTTACCATTTTTTTAAGTACACAATTTAACCATGTTTAAGTACATCAGTGGCATTAAGTACATCCATGATGAAGTGCAGCCATCACCACCATCCACATTTAAAATAATTATGTCAAAAAATTGAGGAGGATCCCAGAAAGCTGGAAGCAGCAGCATAGTTTTTGTATGTCCCCAAGTGTCTCATGGAAATGTATCAACAAAAACCAAATGCCATTTCCAGAGCTTTTTCATCACCCCAGACACAGCCTCTGGAGCCATTAGATAATAACGTCCATCTCCTTCCCTCCCTCCCTCCACTTCTTTCATCTTTTACGTTGTTTCTTCTAATGTCTTTTAGCTTGTTGTGCATTTTTTAAAATGTTTATTTGGGGGGAGGGGAGGGATAGAAAGAGAGAGAGGGAGACACAGAATCTGAAGCAGGCTCCGGGCTCTGAGCTGTCAGCAGAGCCCAATGCAGGACTCAAACTCATGAGCTATGAGATCATGACCTGAGCTGAATGAAGTCAGACACTTAACCGACTGAGCCACCTAGGCACCCCATCTTCTAGCTTGTTTTGGAATATCCTGTGCCAGTTTTGATCTGTTTTGTGGCCCTGTCTTTTCAGTCTTGCTTTCATTGTCTGAAGAGATGCTATTCTGCTCATTTTCTTATGCTACCTTTAGAGGCCACTTTTAGACCACAGGCTCGAGTAATGGAATGTAGAGAGGGCCCACAGCGACCACCTGGCTGAACACAGACTAAAGGGCCCACAGTGACCTCCAACCTTCTGGCTGAATCCAGACTGGCCCATCAGATGACACACCTCAAAATGTCCATAGGTTCTAACTGATGAATGGGCTACTTACAACGAAGCACAGTTAGCAAAAAGGAAAGTTCCATATGTCCCCATACCTCCTCACCTTCCCCTTTGAAATATCGCCCCCACCCACTGCCTCCTTGCAGTCTCTCCTTTGTTGTCCTCACTGCTCCCTGTGTGTTCAATAAATTTCTATCTCCTTTCTTCTGCTTCAAGTGCATCCTTTCCCTCCAGTGCCACCCGCTTCCACCTGATCATTGCCCAGATGTGGGGGGACCTGATCTCAATCCCTTTTCTGTTACCCACTTTTTAAGTGAAATCAGTATTAATGCACTTTGAAAAGGAGTTGTGGTTGAGGATCGCTTTTCTAACTTCACAGAATTTGTTTTTTGTTTTTTCCAAATGTAGTATTCAAAAATGGGTGGCTTCTTTCTGAGGTTTCCTGGCTCTGTTCTCTTCTCCAGACTTTTATCAAGACATTTCTCTTTGTGTCTGTTGTTGCTGTGGGAAGTTTCTCCTCTGTGTGGGCCACCTCTGGAGAGGAGCTCTGGCTGCTGAGTTTCAGGACAGAGAAAGGGCAAGAGCGACCCCAGTCCTTAGGCACCCTTTGGGCGCCTTGTACTTCCTCACTTTGTGAGCGGACAGGACTGCAACAGCGGGTCTCAGCTGCTGGTCTCAAATCAGCCCACCTGCCTAGTGAATGCCTGCTGGCAGGTTGAAGGCTTCCTGCCCTCGAGGCCATCAGGTGCTGCCTCCAGTCTGCCACTGCCGCTGGTGCAGACACCAGAACCCGCAAGTCTGTCCCTGTTGGAGTTTCTAGCAGGGGAGCGCAGCAACTTGTATACCCTTGACCGAAGAAGGGTCCTCCTCTATTGGGGATGGTCGTCCTCTTCGACTGAGCGCACAGCCTCAGGAGGGACGCACATGGAGCGGTGAGGGAGGAAGGGGACACCCGCCTAGCCAGCCAGATCAGCTGAATCAACCCTGGCGATCAGTGGGGTGACAGAAGTCGCAGCCAGATCGCCCTCACATCCAAGTCTGTCCCTGTTGGTCGTGCTCTTCCCCACTGTTGTGTGTGGGTCTCAGCGTGTCAGTAACCAATGTGGTTGGACTAGTCCTCTGGCTCTTACTGTGATTTCAGGATATCCTTTAGCAACAACCACCAGGAAGGTTTGAAAAATAGAGGTGTATTACTTACACAGTACACGTAGGGCCACACAGTGAGGTCTCGGTAGAGACAGAGCACTGGGACCAGGGGTTGGTATCAGGACTGGGATCAAGTGTGGGGGCCTAGGGTTTCAAGGGCTCAGTCCTTAGTGTTGAATCTAAAACAGGAGTGGATGGACATGAAGCCTACTTGAAAAAAATGAGGTGCCTGGGTGGTTCATTCAGTCGGTTAAGCATCTGACTCTTGATCTCCGGTCAGATCTTACGGCTGTGAGTTCAAGCCCCAGGTTGAAGTCCATGCTGAGTGTGAAGTCTACTTAAAACAAAAAAGATGGGAGTAGGGATTTAAAACGCAGGGAGAAAGAAAAGACAAGTGGCCCAAAAGGTCAGTTATTGAAGTTGACCAAGTTTTCTACATCAAAGAAGCCTCAGTTTGGGGGAAGGTGGCCTGGCTATTTATCCCATGTGTGGCTAGCACTGTGTTTACTGGAGATAGCGGTCATTGAAGTGGATGCCCCTTTGAAATTAACAGGCAATCAAAGCTTAAGTCAGACATGTGCGTTACAAAGAAGAAAAAAAGCAACTGTTAGGGCTTATGTTACACCCACTCTCTTGTTTTGGGGAGTTTCTAATTTCATGGTAAATGCTACCAGTGGGCATTTGGTTTTGATCTATTTCCATGAAAGTGTTTGGGGAGATTCAAAAACTATGCTGCTGCCTCATCTTTCTGAAATTCCACTCCATCATTTGGCATAATTATTTTAAATTTGGGGGTTCTGTAATTTTCAGCTCCTCAAAGGAGAGCCCCAACAGCCCTATCCTCTTTAGGACGCTGGCTCAGATGAGGCTTTCTAAGTCTCCTCTGTCTAACTTGGAACCTTGTGTCTGTATTAGCTCAGTCCATGTTTGGAATAAGAAGCCAAAACATGGGTGGAGGGACATTTGACCACCCTGAGAGGTAGAGTAAGCCTGCAGGCAGGTGGAGGGGCTGGAGGCAGGCCCTAGTTAGGAATGCACATATCTTCCTTCCCTTTGCTCCTTCTTTTTGTACTCCTTCTCTAAACATGTACTAAATGGAACCGCCACTCTGCCCTCCTCCCCGGCAAAAATTCTGATCCATGCACTGCTTTCTTTATTTTCATTTCTGTTTCTGGAAAAAGTGGAAGGGGTCTTTGCGGTCTCTCCCTTCCAACTGTACATCTAAAACATCACACACTCCATCAGTTTTACCTTCAGATTATATCTAAAACTTACCTACTTTTCTCCATTTCCACTCAAGTCCAAGCCCCCATCATTCCCTGTCTGGATTATTGGCAGAGCTTCCTAATTCAGAGGTTCTCAAACTTTATATATTTACAGAGCCCTTGGTGTCTCACCTGTAGGTTCAAAGAAATACTTAACAGTCCCATTTATTAAGTAGTTAGGTGACAAAATGGTAGTAAGGATTTATGCCTGTAGTAGGCTGGATAATGGCCACCCAAATTGATCAGGTTGTAATCCCTGAAACCTGTTAAAATTACTACCTTATTTAGAAAAAAAAATTCTTTGTGTATGTGATTAATTAAGGATCTTGAAGGGTGCCTAGGTCTTGCTGTTCCTGAGTTTGAGCCTCATCTTGGGCTCTCTGCTGTCAGTGCAGAACCCACTTCAGATCCTCTGTCTCCCTCCTTCTGCCTCTCCTCTGCCTTGCACATGCTCTCTCTCTCTTGCTCTCTCAAAACTAAACATTTTACTTTATTTTTTAATGTTTATTTATCTTTAAAAGAGAGACAGAGCATGAGTGGGTTAAGAGCAGAGAGAGAGGGAGACACAGAATCTGAAGCAGGCTCCAGGCTCTGAGCTGTCGGCACAGAGCCCAACAAAGGGCTGGAACTCACAAACTTCGAGATTATGACTTGAGCCAGAGTTGGATGCTTAACCGACTGAGCCACTCAGGCGCCCCCAAAATAAACATATTTTAAAAAAAGGATCTAGATATGGAGAAGGTATCCCAACTTAGCAAGGTGAGTCCTAAATGCAATCACATATGTCCATTTATGTCCATTTATATATGTATGTACGTATGTATGCATGTATGTATTTAGTACTCTCTGTGCCCAATGTAGGGCTCAAATTTACGACTCTTAAGAGTTACCTGCTCTACTGACTGAGCCAGCCAGGTGCCCTTCACATGCGTCCTTAAAAGATTGAGACAAAAGGAGATTTGATACAGATAGCAGAGGAGAAAGCAAGATGACCATGGATGATGCAAAGATTGGACTGTGACAGCCAGCAGCCACTAGAAGCTGCAAGAGGCAAGAAATGAAATCTTCCCCAAGAGCCTCTGGAAGGAGTGTAGCCCTGCTTCCACCTTAACTTTGTCCCAGCGACGCTCACTCCAGACTTCTGATCTCCAGAACCGTGAAAAAATTAATTTCTGCTTTTTTAAGCCAACAGGTCGTGGCAATTCATTAGAGCAGCCACAGGAAAAATGCTCCAGTAACACAGTACATTGTATAATAATACAGTGCTCCAACAACTAAGTAGACATTTGGAAAATAATAGCTGTAAGTGAAAAGAAAAAATACTTTTATTTCACTCTTAACTAATCACATTGACTTGCCGATGGAGGGAGCATGACTGTTGGGCACTGCACAGCATCTCACACCTCGGAGTTAAATTGAGCGCTGCCAGTGTTGATTTTCAAAGAGGACTGGCTTTTTATTACAGGCACTGCAAAATCCCAGCCTCAGAAAGATCTGACACCACTGACAGGAAATAGCATGACCTAATACTGAAACTGTGAACTCTACCCGCTAGCTGGAACCTCACATGGTGTCCAGCAGATGTCACATATTGCTGTGAATCCATCAAAAATCTAGAACATCCTGCTACACCCTGATGACTTTGCTGTAGCATCCTGAGGGCGTCCCAGCATCCCTGATGAACACAGCCCTTACTGGCTTCTCAGCTGCCACCCTTGCCTCTCTAAACTTTGTCAACACGGTCTCCGTAATGACCCCTTCAAAACCTGAGTCAGATCTTGTCTTCCTTCTGTGACAACCCTCTCATGGCTTCTCATTTTTCTCAGAGTCATACCCAAGACCCCATGGTGGCCTATAAGGTCCAACCTACATCAGGGCTCAGCAAACATTTTCTGTCAAGAACCAGACAGTATGTTTGTCTTTGTGAGCCAGATTGTCTCTGTCTCAGTTACTCAACTCTGTAGCTGTAGCATGAAAGCAGCCACAGAAAATATGTGAGCACATGGGCATGGCTGTGTCCCAATTAAACTTTATTTACAAAGATGAGTCACAACATAGTTTGCTGATCCCTACCCTACACGACCTACTGCTATGGCCCCTTTTGCTCATCTCCACTCCAGTCGCTCCACGGCCTCACTGTTCCTTATGTACACCAGCAAGCTCCAGGCCCAGGGCCTTTGCACTTGCTATTTCTTGCCTGGAATGCGTTTCTTACCTTCAAGTCTTCAATCAAATTTTTTCAGTGAGGGTTTTCCTGACCACACTATTTGAGTTGCAGCTGCCTCCCTTCTGCTTCTCTTTTCCTTCAATCTGTTCCCTTTTCTCCCATAGTGCTTAGAATCTTTTAACATACTATGTAATTAACTTACTTATGATAATTATGGATATAATCCATAACTCCCTTACCTATCACTAACATGTAAGATCTTTGAGGGCATTGTTTTCTGGGGTTTTTTCCTGCTCCTTCCCTGATATATGCCCAAGGTCTTGAGCAATGTTTGGCACATAGTGAGTACACAATAGACATTAGTTGATTGAATGAGCAAATACTTTTCGTAGTATAAACATAGGGGCATGCAATTTTTTATCTCTCATTCAAAGTTATAGTGCCTGGTTATATGGCAGTAGTTTTGCAAAGAAATGTGTAAACCAAACACAAAATGATAAAATTCCTCAACCCAAAGCGTCCAATTCAAATAGCCCTATAGTTTATGTCATTTAACCCTAGTTGAAATTTTTAATCTTCAGATTGTCAATCCTAACCTAAAACAAAAGGCTTTGAGTTATTCGGAACCAAATTATATAAACTCACAGCTACCTAACAAGTAACAAAGGAATGAAATATGTCTAAAATCGATCCCTTATGTATATATTTAAGCATTAATTATAACAACATACACATGCATTAAAAACCTTTTCAAGCATGCATGAGTACTCATTTTCCCAACTAAATATTTTTCTTGGCAACAGACACCAGTCTTCAAACAAACTATAGGGGGAGCTCCAATCTTCATACTCAGCTTGATGTTCCCAATGTTACCAAAGCTGTCTTCTCAAGGAACCACACTTCTTCATCAGGTGACTCCAACTTCAACTCAAAAGGAGCACAGTTTGCATGTATGTGCAGTGTTTCATATGTTGTGATATACGAGTGTTAAAGATCCTAGTAAACTTGCTGCCTTTCCTTTTTTTTTTTTTTTTTTTTGGAACAGCTCATTCTACATCTTTTTAAAAAAATTATTTACTTTTATTATTTTTAAAAAATATTTTATTGTAAAATTGGTTTC
>NC_043703.1:116598644-116695470 GCF_006229205.1 Suricata suricatta
CATGTAGTACTCCATCGTGTATATATACCACCATCTTCTTGATCCACTTATCAGGTGATGGACATTTAGGCTCTTTCCATGATTTGGCTATTGTTGACATTGCTGCTATGAACATTGGGGTACACGTGCTCCTATGCATCAGCATTTCTGTATCCCTTGGGTAAATCCCTAGTAGTCCTATTGCTGGGTCATAGGGGAGTTTTATGGATAGTTTTCTGAGGAACCTCCATACGTTTTCCAGAGCGGCTGCACCAGTTTACATTCCCACCAACAGTGTAGGAGGGTGCCCGTCTCTCCACATCCTCGCCAGCATCTATAGTCTCTTGATTTGTTCATTTTAGCCACTCTGACTGGCGTGAGGTGGAATCTCAGTGTGGTTTTGATTTGTGTTTCCCTGATGATGAGTGATGTTGAGCATCGTTTCATGTGCCTGTAGGCCATCTGGAAATTATTTACTTTTAAAATTCTGTTTACCATTTTGTATTCCCAGTGGGTTCACAGCAAAAATTTTAACAATATGAACAATTTGTCTTTAGTACACATTCCATTTCTGCTTCCAGAGTACACCCCTTCCTTAGCAATGTTCAAGATAGGCTGTTTCAGTGTTTCAGTGCATGGAGCTCACCTAGAATCCCCTTGAGAAACTAATCTTTTAAAGAGCTTTTTCCTCTTCTCATGGCTCTAAGCCCTCATCTATGAGACTCATAAAACAACAGAAACTGGGGGCAAGTGGGTCAGTCGGTTAAGCGTCCAACTTCAGCTCAGGTCATGGTCTTGCGGTTCCCGGGTTTGAGCCCCGTGTCAGGCTCTGCGCTAATAGCCCAGAGCCTGAAGCCTGCTTCGCATTCTGTTATCTCCCTTGCTCTCTGCCCCTCCCCCCTCACGCTCTGTCTCTCTCTCAAAAATAAATTAAAAAAAAAGAAAACAGAAACAGTTTTTCTTTGTTATTATTGTAGACCCATTGCCTGACATAAGATTCATGAACATGAGAGATGCTCAGTAAATATTTGCTAAATTAATGAAGGTGTCTAGCCATGGAGGTTTTCTGCTCCTATGTAAAAAAAAATTTTTTTTGATGTTTATTTATTTTTGAAGAGACAGGGCATGAGCAGAGGAGGGGCAGAGAGAGAGGGAGATAGAGAATATGAAGCAGGCTCCAGGCTCTGAGCTGTTAGCATAGAGCCCGACGCAGGGCTGGAACCCATGAACCACAAGATCATGACCTGAGCTGAAGTTGGACACTCAACTGAGCCACCTAGGCACCCCTCTGTTTCTGGTTCTAACTGCTTTATAGAGAAGACTTGGTCCCAAGAGCATAATGGCTACTGTTTTTCATTGTTAATTTCAGTTCTCATCATGATTGGCTACCCGTCCTTGTAATTAATTTTGGGGCCAGTGAGACAACATTTATTTTAACAATATTTGAACATCCAGCAATCTTTCTTGAGTGTCTTCTGGGGCCCCAGGCTATTCTAGGTACTGGGATTACATGCGTGAGCAAGTGAAGAAAAGCTCCTATCTTCCTGGAGATTATATTTTAGAGGGGAATTAAAGACAATAATCAATCCAGACCATAAAAGACCAAAGCACAGTGGTAAGGGCTACAAAAAGAATTAAAACAAGGGTGAGTGGTAGAGGGTGACTGGGGGGCTACTTAGGGTGTGTGGTCAGAGAAGGTGACATGTAAACTGATAAGTGAATGTTAAGATGGAGCCAGCCAAGTGAGAATCAGGGTAAGAGCACCCAGGAAGAGGAAACAGCTGTGCAAAGGCCAAGACTGGAACAGCAGGTGTTCAGACAGTGTGGTGGAGAGTAGGAAGCAAGGAGAGTAGAAGATGAAGTCAGAGAAACAGCAGAGACTGAGTCACTCTAGAAGCCAGGGTGAGAAGTTTGGATTTTTTTTTTCAGTAGGTGCCACACCCATCACAGAGCCCAATATGGGGCCCAAACTCACCATATTGAGATCAAGACCTGACCTGAGATCAAGAGTCAGATGCTTATCCTACTGAGCCCCCCAGGTGCCCTAAATTTGGACTTTCAATTCCAAATGTCATGGGAAGTAATTGGAGGGTTTTTAACCCAAGGACAACAGAACCTGATTTTTGTTTTAAAAAGCATCTTAGCTGCTGCTGTAAGATTGAATTGAAGTAGGTAAGAATGGATGGCTGTCCTGTACTAGTGAAGTTGCCCCTCTTGGTATGTCACTCACCACAGGAGTAACAAAGAGGCAAGTGATACGTGCCTAGAGTCTTCCTTGATTTTATCTTCCCCAGAAAGCCACATAGGCATTTTTGCTCTACCCTGATGCTATACATTGAGATAAGAATTTTGCCTTTTAGGAGACTTTTGTGGCTACCCAGGAATGAGCAGTTAGGAATAAATATACAATAATGCAGGAGTCTGTGACACTGAACTTTGCACAAGGTCGGAGGGAGAATGTTATATTCAGGGAGAATGTACTGGGTAGGTGTGGGCATCAGAAAGAAAGACCACCTCAATCCCTAGCGTGACCTTTGCCCTCCAGGTGAGCTGCTGAAGGCTAATTGCTGACAGAATACCTTGATGCTTAGCCTCCAGTCTTTGGGGCAGGAGTAAGTAGAATGTCCTCCTCAGTTTTTCCAAGAACCAACAGAATTCTTGTAGCATTAATTTCCTGGTTGCGTGTACAAAATTTTCCAGTTTTTAACTTTTCCAGTCAATCAGGCATTCCTGATGAAGAATGTCCGATGTTCATTTTGGCCAGGGTTTACGTGTTGTTTCTGGTACCTTATAAAGCCAAGAGTCCTGACCACTTGCCCAGAGGCCAAAAAGTGGCCAATATTTACAAATTCCCTTCCTGAATGAACCAGATCCTGCTTACTACATCCTCTCAGCCATTATCTTAAGAATTTCCGGGGTGTCTGGGTGGCTCAGTCAGTTAAGCGTCCAGCTTCAGCTCAGGTCATGATCTCATAGTCCGTGGGTTTGAGCCCCGCATCAGGCTCTGTGCTGTCAGCTAACTCAGAGCCTGGAGCCTGCTTCAGATTCTGTGTCTCCCTCTCTCTCTGACCCTCGCCTGCTTGCTGTCTCTCTTTGTTTCAAAAATAAATTTAAAAAATTAAAAAAAAAGAATTGCCATCACCTGGGCATGTCTCCTTTCTGATATCAAGGATAACCTGTGTGTGGCGGTGGTTGTGATTATGCACCCCCTCTCTTATGTACTTCCCATTCATGGCTTCTTAAAGGCTTCTCATCATAGTCTTAACATATAGCATGTTTGTAAGCTCTGTTAACTTGTTACATTAAACATTACAAAAAAACCCCATTAGTTGGAAACTCTGTTTAATGGGAGCAGATGCCCCTGTTCCCCACCCCATCAGCTCTGCTATTGCCTGTACTTGCAAATAAAACTATCCACCTACTGGATTTGTTCACTGCTGTATCCCTAACAACCAGAACAGAAGCGGGCACATAGTAGATACTCAACAAATATTTACTGAGAGATTGAATGTGTTGGATTTTGTCCTGTGTTGGCTCTTTCCAGGATTCCAACTGCACTATATGCCTTTCCTATGACCAGCACCCCCAGTGCCTCAATTTCTTTGGGCTATGCCCACTATGTTTACATTCTGAAAGGAAAGAGTCAGTAGAGAGAGTTTTGAAGACAGAATAGAATGTCCTTTACAACCACTGTCTTCTCAGAGTTATCTTCAGAGGATCCAGGATATTGCACTGACATGTCTATTTATGCTTTAGGGGAGAAAGAATCTGGTAAGTGCTTTCAGCCATAAGTCTAGAAAGCCAATGACCACATAGAATCACTTTGGGAAAATCCCAGAGACATACACAACAGAGGGCCAGAGAAATTAGAGTTCTGGACACTGATCTGGTAGAATGGCTAACACCTGTGCAGGGGCTTTAAGCCAGACCTTGAAGGCTAGATCATGTCATCAATTAATGAATTTACAGACGGGGTCCCCAAATTTGGTGGGTAAAGTATCCCAGAGAGCATTAAATTTCAGAATGGTGATACAAAAAAATCTCCTGAGACTGTTACCAACCAAAAAATAAAAATAATACTAAATTTAAAAAATAATAATTAAAAAAAATCTCCTGAGAGAAAATGAGTAGCAGCCTTGAAGAACCTCTCGGGAAAGAGGCTGTGGATATATTCAAACATACACACATCTATATACAGAATATGTCACTGTTTGGTGTAAATAACTATTTCATGTAAATAACTGCCTGTCATGGCTGTAGGGGCAGGAACTGTGTCATATAGATCTTTGTGGCTCCATTGTTTTGCACAGTGACCCTTGTAAATTAAATACTCAATTTCAATTAATTGTGTTGGTGTTCTAACATTAAAAAGTTAGTCTTGTGGTGCCTTGGTGGCTAAGGTTAAGTTGGTTAAGTGTCCGACTTCCGTTTGGGTCATGATCTCATCACTCGTGAGTTCGAGCCCTGCATGGGGCTCTGTGCTGACAGCTCAGAGCCTGGAGCCTGCTTTGGATTCTGTGTCTCCCTCTCCCTCTGCCCCTCCTCCCCCCAAAATAAATAAACATTTAAAAAAAATAGTATTCTTAAATTCTTTTCTAGGCAACAGAAGCCTAATACCTCAGGCTATCAATTTTGTGTAGGCAGTGACACAAGCGAGCTAAAATTTTAAGGAGTTTTTCTTTCATGGATTTAGAAACCCTGGTCAGTTTAGTCAGGTACTTGCATCAGCAATCTCTCCTTGAATGTTGATTTGTGTGAGTGTGGTATAGGGGCTATCTGGCCGGAAACCCGATCCCAATAATATTAATTCTAAAAACATAAGTTAGTTTAGTCATTGGTTCCTTTAATTACTTGCTTCACTTCTTCCGTGTCGCTTTTCCTTTACCAAGATGGCCGTCATGCAGCCCTCTCCTCATTGGTCGTATTTTCGCAGGTGGCCGGTCTAGCCCCGCCCACCAGCTCGCCACCCGCGGTTCGAAGTTCTTGGGAGTACATTGAGTAGATCGCCGGGAGTGGGAGGGGCGGGTGCCGGATGTGACGTTTCCGGAAGCTCCGAGTGTCGTCTGCGGGGACAGGTGGGGAAGGGTCCCGGGAATGGGGTGGGGTTGGGCCGTTGAGCTCGGTCGGACTCAGAAGGGAAGCGGCCGCCGTGAGTGTGGGGCCTGCAGCCTTCTCCCCACCCCCCGCGCCCCCTGCCCGGTCCGCCGCGCGCGAGGCCACTGATGGCTTCTGTCCCAGCCAGGCCCAGTGCACCCCCACCTGCCGCGTTCGAAAGACTCGAAAACCTTGGATAATTTTGTCGTGGGTTGACAGCTTGGGTTGGAAGGCCTTCAAGAAGGGGGCCTCAAGCAGGTGTCAGGAGGTCCCTCTCCACTGAATACATCCCCTCCGCGCATTCCTGCTACTTCCCTTGACCTCCTCCTCGTCTTTCCTCCTCAGCCCTTAATGCCACCTTCCCTCTTGTTGGCGGATGCCGCATCTCCTCTTTGGAGGGTTGCTCAGCCCTGTAGGACCGGCCACCCGTTGGTGGCCTCGAGAGGTGGTTCCATTCTCCTAAAAAGCCTCTCCTCAGAGCTACTGAGGCGCAACAAGCATCCTCTGCTTCAGTTAGCTCTAATGGGCTCTGGACTGAGTTTACTAATTAGGCAACCCAGTTTTAGGTTTGTTAGCGGCTTTCTGAGCCTCTAAAACGGCTTTGGGGAGATGGAATGCCTCTGCATCCCTGGTCGTCAGCACAGTTTATGGACTACTGGTGAAGGTGTTTAGATAGGAAGCTTGGGGAAATGTGACCTAGAGAGGGAGGGAGAAAGCAGTGGCTAGACAAAACAAATGTGCGGATTTCTGGGCAGATCAGAATCCTGACTAAAGGAAAAAGATCTCTGTTGGGAAGGAGTAGGTTGAAGATTGAAGACAAAATGGGGCCAGTTGACTTAGTGTCTTGAATTCTAGTATATACAGTTTGTATATACCGGAGCATTCTGGCTAGGGTGTGCTGTAATTCAGTGTGTAACAAATATCCAGATTTTTTTTTTTTTTTGAAAATGATGTCGAGTGATTGGAAGTTGGAATCTGATTCTAACAGCAACAAAATGATGTCGAGTGACTGGAAGTTGGAATTGGATTCTAGCAGCAGCAGTATCTAGAAAGATTGTAGAATTACTGCAGTTTGAAGCACAGGAAGGGAAAACTCTTAGGGTTTTTGTTTGTTTGATTTTTTTTTTTTTTCATTTGAAGTTACCTTGGTGCCCTTTTGTTTGAAGAATGCTTAGTCTTTGAAGATGGATTTGAGTTAATTGGTTTAAAATCTAAATTCCTTACCCTGACGTGATGAATGATGTTGTGACTTGACTGGAATAGTGGCTTACTGAGCAGAACTAGGATTGTGAGCCTTCGTTCCCAGACCAGTTCCCCTCACCTTGTGTTCAGATGTGAAAAAGTACACCACTGAAAAATGTCAGTGACTCTCGTTAAATAAAAATGATCAAACTTGATATCCGTTAAAAATCATCAGGAAAGTTCATTGAGTATACTGTGTCAAGTACTGGAGTAGATGGAAATGGGTAGCTGGTAGGAGAAATAACACAAAAAATATAAGATACCATCCCTCCTTTTATGGCAGGGCCACCTAATGATAGAATGAGTAACATGAAGAGTAGAACTGAATGCCCATTACGTTTACTCCCTGTACAACCTAATTATGGCACAGGGACTGTAGGCTTTTGAGTCTGCCAGTACTTCTGTCACTGTGATGTGGGCTTCCTTGAGGGTCTCAACCTTCCTGTGGGGAGGAGACTTTCTTTCATACAAGCCACAGCGTATGATATTTTTCTCTTAATTTTTTCATAAGGTAGAAGTTTGTGGGATAACCAATTACTGCGTGCGATGGGGACCATGGTGCTGATGCCACCTGTTTTTTCTGTCTCAGAACTTCTTGGTCCTGATGTCTGACCATGGAGACGTGAGCCTTCCGCCCGAAGACCGGGTGAGGGCCCTCTCCCAGATTGGTAGCGCAGTGGAGATAAATGAAGACATTCCACCCCGACGGTACTTCCGCTCTGGAGTCGAGATTATCCGAATGGCATCCATTTACTCTGAGGAAGGCAACATTGAACATGCCTTCATCCTCTATAACAAGTATATCACGTAAGACACCTCCAGGTTCCTTTTTCTTTTTCGGTGACTGATGCCTCACTCATTCTGTTCATGTGCTCATTTATTCTGCCCAGAATTGCTAAAACTAGAGAACTTTACAACATCATTAGCATTAATCATTTTTGCAGGCAGCTCCTACATACTGACTGTCTTTGACATTCAGAGTCATGAGTACTGAAAGTGTTATTTTCATGACTCAGTGATTTCATGAGTAAGAGACCTAGCTTTTCTGGCCCATGCCTACGTGGCCCAGCTGTTAGGCAGGGGAGATGATGGTTACACTACAAATGTTTTGTATTGATGAGTGTTTTTCCTGTCCTCTGTTGAGGCAGCTAATCATAGCGTTATTGGTGAGGTGTAGCAGAGCCATAATTCCTCATCTCGACTTCTTTTGTCACAAATTGAGTGATTCAGGAAAAACATTTTTCTTCTCAACCTTTATTATAGTCATGCAAATCATCAAATAAGTATTGATCGCCTACAGTTCATGTGACTCATAAGATTTTTCCCTTGAGTTACTTAGCTTCTTGGGGTAGGCAACATAAGTAGATGTCAGTACAGTTAACAAGGAACAACTTCTAAAGCCCCAGTGATGATGAAATGATGTGTAATATAGGAAGGGAATAATTCTCATTTATAATCTCTGGTCTTGTTCTTTCATATTATCAGGGCCTTTAAAAAAACAATAATTAGAATGTGTGTGTATGGCTCTTCATAGTTCCTAGGGTATTTCACTTGCATTATTTCATTTGATTTTCAAAGCTGAGTGTGCACTGAATAGGACACATTGTCTTTCCACTCTACATGTGGGGAAACATGCTCTGCGCTTAGTGATCTGCTTTGTTCCGCACTTTAGAGTGACAAATCTCAGATTTCCTAACTCTTTAAAGAAATTTGTTTTAATGTTTATTTATTTCTGAGAGAGAGAGAGAAAGACAGAGTGCAAGCAGGGCATGGAGGGGCAGAGAGCGAGGGAGTTGCAGAATCTGAAGCAGGCTCCAGGCTCTGAACTGTCAACACAGAGCCCAACGTGGGGCCCAGACTCACAAACCGTGAGATCGTGACCTGAGCCGAAGTTGGATGCCCAACTGACTGAGCCACCAGGGGCCCCAAATTTCCTAACTCTTAATTCATGATTCAGTCTACAACATAGGCCCTGTTTTTGTTTGTTTTCTTTTTGGTAATGTTTCATGAGTTGAAGCTAATGTTGAGACCATAGTTTTGAGCCACATTGACCATTTTTGGTTATTTTTAGGTTTTTTTGAAAAGGTAACATGTACATGTGGTGCAGAATTCAGAAGACAGAGAAGGATATATATATTTAAAAACAGCCTCCCTATCACTTTTCTTTTTCCCAAACTCTCAGTGCCCCGCCTCAGAGAGAGAGTCACTCCTATTAGTTTCTTTTTTTTTTTTTTAATTTATTTTTGATACAGAGAGAGACAGAGCATGAGAGGAGGAGGGGCAGAGAGAGAAGGGACACAGAACCGGAAGCAGGCTCCAGGCTCTGAGCTAGCTGTCAGCACAGAGCCTGACGTGGGGCTTGAACCCACAGACGTGAGATCTGACCTGAGCCGAAGTCGGAGGCTAACCGACTGAGCCACCCAGGCGCCCCCTATTAGTTTCTTATATGTCCTCCCAGAGATGATCGATGCAATTCAGTTGTATCACATTTGTTTTGATCACACACTCCTTCGTGGCAGGGTTTGTCAATCTGGTATTAATGACATCTGGGGAAGAATAGTTCCTCGTTGTGGGTACTGCCCTGTGCATTGTAGAGTGTTTAATAGCATCCTTGGTCTCTATCCACTAGATGCCAGTAGCACCCCTCCCCCCTCGCTCACTTGTGACAATAAAAATGTCTCCAGACATTACCTGATCGTCTCCAAGGGGCAAAATTGCCATGGTTGAGAACCAATACTCTAAGGAAAAGTAGCACAGAAGCAGACTTCCTAGGATTCACGCTGTGATTTTCGAGTCCCTTTAGTAGAAAAGGGACTGCTGTGGTCTATTTTTTAAGTTTAGAAGTAGTGCCTGTCTCCTCAGAGATTGTGCAGTCCATCCAGGCCATCATGCCCTGTATGTGACCTCAGTGCGATAAAATTTCATATATAGCGTTATAATTACATTTTTGCCTCTGTTTGCTATCATGAGTTTTTTGTTCCTTGGCAAAATGGGCCCAAAATTTGTTTTCCTGAGAAGGTTCTTTGACCACTGTCCCTCTCTTTTGCTGCTAGTGGAAATGATATTCTTGTATATTTCCAGCAATCTTGTAGAGAGTTCTTCCAGAATGAGGCCCTAGGGCACAAGTCTTCAATAATTGAGAAAGTTAAGTAGAATCACAGAATCACTCTACCAAGTATTTTCCGAAGGACCTTCTGGATTCTGTTGCCCCTGAGGGCAAGGACCATATTCATTCAACAAATATATATTGCATTGCTACCTGCTTGATACTGCTCTAGGTCTTGGACACACAGGAAGGACACCGGCCCTGCCTTTATTGGTGTACCTTTCTAGTTATAGGAGAAGACCATAAACAGATAAGCAAATAAACTTCTAGTCACAAAGTAAGGCAAATACTATGAAAGCAACAAGGAGTGCTGTGACAGAGAATAACCAAGGGTGTCAAATAGAGTAAGGTCTGTCTGGAAGGAAAGATTTAAACAGCAAGTTGAAGAATGCCATAGAGTTGGTCATTCCAGGAGCATAGACCAGAGGGTTTAAAACAGGTGGGACTGCATTCAGAAGCTCTTGGGTAGGAATTACCTTAGGTGTTCTGAGGATTGAAAGATCGTGTTTGGAGGGTAGCAGGTGAGCGGGGAGAAGAAGGTGCGGCTGGAGAGCAGGTGGGACAGAATCATGCCTGCCATAGTAAGGAGTTTGCATTTTATCTTGATAGCATTAGAAAGCCATTGCGAAGTTTAAGTGGGGTTATGACCTGTTTTTACTTATATTATGAAAATATAAATTTTGGCTGCCATGTCGTAAATGGTGAAGGGTGTGTTAAGAGAAGGCAGGAAGATTAGTTAGGAAACTTATGGCTATTCAAGAGGGAAGCAGACAGCTTGGTGGAGTGTGGGCAGCATGGAAAGAAGCAGGTGGGTTTGTGTTCTGGAGGTAGAGTCCATGGGACTTACTGACAGTTTGGGAGGGATGATGGTATCGAGGTTGATCTCAGGTTTCTGCCATGAGTAACCGAGGATGTGCTGGCCCATTCACTGAGATGGGGCGGATGGTGTAGAAAAGGGGTCAAGTAGGAAGGATATCCAGGAATTCAGGTCTGGCTTTTTTGACATGTTAAGCTGTTAAGTTTAAGATGCCTGTGAGATATTCAGCAGGAAGTTGGATGTACCAGTCTGAACTGAGGAGAGGTCTAGGTTGGAGATACGAACCCAGGAGTCCCCTGCGTGTAGACAACTCTGAAGTGTGAGAACCGCTGAGATCTGGCATATACGCCTTAATCTGGGGTCCAGGAACCCCACAGGGATTGACTGATAGAATTTGGACTCCATGAATTCAGTTGGGAAAAACTTTTCTTGTTTCTACTAAGCTCTAACTGAATTTTAGCATTTCCTTCAATTTTGCACAGTAATATTAATAATACTTGTCACCAATAGAAATTGCTATTTTTATATCACATTATGATGCTGATATCTTGAAATAGCATTTACACTTGCCACTACTTCTGAATTATAGTACTGTCATTAAAGCCACATATAGATCCTTTTTTAATGTATTAATAATATATTAATGAAGTATGTGTTACAACTTTTATACTTTGAAAACTGTTTTTCAGTAGATTTGCTTCTTTTGTAATCCTTTATATTTTGTATTATATCTTTAAAAAATTATTCTGAGGGATCCATGGGTTTCATCAGATGCCAGAAGGATTTCTGACACATTCAGAGATCAAGAAAGTTTGATAATAAGACTGTAGAATAAGGGCACCTGGGTGGCTCAGTCGGTTGAGTATCTGACTTCAGCTTAGGTCATGATCTCACAGCTCGTGAGTTCGAGCCCCACATCGGGCTCTGTGCTGACAGCTCAGAGCCTGGATCCTGCTTTGGATTCTATGTCTCCCTCTCTCTTTGCCCCTCCCTGCTCATGTTCTCTCTCTCTCTTTCTCTCTCTCAAATATAAAAACATTAACAAAAAAAAATTTAATAATAAAAAAAGACTTTAGAATGGAAGAGAGCTGAGGTTGGTTGGGGAGGGAGGGTGAACCACCAGAGGGGGGTTTGAGAGGCAGGAGGAAATCCAGGAGAGGATGGCATGTTTCAGGAGAGTGGCCAGGCTGCGTCAGAATGGGTCAGATGAGGGGGGTGAGGTTTGGGGTTTGGTGTCAGGATGTCATTGGTGATCTTGGTAAACAGTTTCACCAGAAAGACTAAGAAGACATTAGATTGGAGTGGGCTGAAAGGTCAGTGGACAATGAGAAAGTAGAGACTGTGAGTACAGTCCATAGGTGGGCAAATACTTTAATAAAGGACCAGATAGTAAACATTTCTGGCTTTGTACGCCATTTGATCTTTGTCACAACCTCTGTCTTGTAGTGTGAAAACAACCATTAGATAATACATGCATGAATGGGTGTGGCTGTGTTCCAACGAAACTTCGTTTACAGACACAGATGGCAAACCAGATTTGACCTGCTCGCTGAACTTTGCCAAGCCCAAGCATAGATAACTGTTTGGCGGGGTTTGGATAGGAAGTGAAGTGGAAAAATTAGGAAATAATTGAAGGGGGGCAAGGAATATGTGAATGTGTGGTGTGTATTTTAAGATGGAAGATTCTAGAGGGTATTTTTTGCTGATGGAAAGGAACCTGTGGAAAAGGAAAGGCTGATGGTACAGCACAAAAAGAGAGAGAGTTAACTCTAGCAGTAGACTCTTGAATAGGCAAGAGGGGGTAGGATGAAGAGTACACAGATACTTAAATTGATTTTGTTCGGTGACTTGGGGTTACATTGAGTGGCATGAATGTCCATCTTAACGGTGAGGTTGATATGGGGAGTCCATCCCTGCAGATGGTGCCCACTTATCAGACCATTTACTATGGTGAGGTAGGGCCTGAAGGAGAGCTCAGTGAGAAGGTGGTGGCATGTACCAGCTCACTGACTTAATTTACTAGATTTGGAGTTAAATTTGGGACTTTGTTGGATTGGCTTGACCTGAAGCGATACATGTAGGTACCTTCATTTTTCTTGCTGGTATCTTCAAGACCCTAATTCTGACTCTGTGAAATGACAAGCCGTAGGAGTTGCAACAAAGTTCTGGCTTAATATTCTGAGTCTGTTTTTCCACTGCCATTTTACTTGGTATATTCTTGTCAGTAACAGTGGCTCACTCTGGCAGTCATTACTACTGAGGAGAGAGGAGGGAAGGGAGCAGGCCTCTACCTCACCACTCCTCTGCCTCCCCCACGATCGCAAGTCATTGTTCTAGACCTTCTGTGGGTACTTCAACTCCGGATTTTAAAAGGCATGTTTGTTCTTTTCCCCGGGGCAGTTCAGGCATCTCAATGATCTGAAGCACATTTCCCCCTCAGAGTAGGCATGCTTTGCCTATTGCAGACCCCAGTACAGCAGGATCTTCAGCATATTAAATCAGTACATATTTTCATGATGAGCACAGACAATAATCCAGGCAGTGAATTCTTTCACAGCTTTTTATGGTCATTGACTAGGCTACATAGAAGGGAGTTACAGAGGACTTAGGCACTTTTCTGCTGTGTGAGCCTCCTATCACACAGACATGCTTTCTGAAAACGGCCTGTCACCTGCACTGACAATGGTTTCCACTGGGATTGGGGCTTATAGACCGAAGATAGTTTTCATCTGTGATCCAGCTCACTTTGTTCAGTAACTTCTAAGATAGGAAGCAACTAGAGGAGCGTCTTTCAGCCACGCACATTATAGACTTTCTGCTTGGCTTTTTAAACTAGTTTTTTTTCTTAAACCATCCAGCGAGGGACATGCTAAAGCAGTAGGAAGAGTCACGTCCACCAGAGGTGTCCTCTGTCCTTTCTGATGTGTCCAGGAAAATGTATATGTCTGTGCAAGCACATAGGCTCACATGTTTATCCTTTTTTTCGTAAAGCATGAATGAGACCATACAGAATATTCTGTTCTACAACTTGCTTTCTTAACAGTCATTATCTCTCCATACTAGGACATACTGATTCGTCTCATTCACCTCAGGGCCATTTCTTCTGCCTGGAACAGTCTTGTCCCTGATCTCCTCATGGCTTCCTCTCTTCCAGTCCTTAATTAAATGCTGTCTTCTTGGCGATGCCTTCCTTAGCTGCCATGCCTAAAATCTTACTCCCTCCCCTGTCACTTCTTATTCCCCTTCCCTTATTAATGACTTTCTCCAAGCACTGATTATCTCTATATTGTTTTGTTTCATTGTCTGTTCCCCCTCGCTGTAATGCACACCTCCAATGGGAGGGATTTATGACTGTTGTTCACTGCCAGATCCCCAGCCTTTACAATAATGCCAGACCCCATAATAGATGCTCAGTAAATATCTCTCAAATGAATGAGGGAATGATTATGTTGTTTTTCACATTTGGGTGCCACATAATTTGTTAAATATTCCCCTATTGATGGACATTTAAGTTTTCTGTTCTCTCTACTTTATGACCAATGCTATATTGAATAGTCTTATACATATACCTTTGTACTGTTGTGTAGGATAAATTCCTAGAAGTGAAATTGTGAGTTTAAAGGATATACAAATTTTGGAATTTGAAGAGTTGTCTCCCCTCCTTACCCCCAAGAAGATTACAGTCCTGTGATATGCAGTATATCATCAAGTTACAGCCCTCTAAGATTGTATAAGAACACCCATTTCCCAACGCCCTTGTGTACACTGGTCATAATCAACCTTTAAGCCTTTGCCAATCTGATAGATGGAAATGGTACCTCATCTTAATTTGAATTTCTTTTAAGTAAAATTGAATACTATTCCATATACTTACCTTTTATGTTTCCTTTCCTGCGAATCTCTTTATCCCCATCATCCTAATGGTGTGCTTTGCTTGTGTTTTTGCCAACACATCTTTGCTTTGAGGTATATTTTCCTCTCTAGGCTGCAACCAGATCTAACCCAGAAAACAGTATACCTCTGGGCCACAGGTATTCTACACCTAGGACGATTCTAGCCCCAGTGTTAACATCTTCATCTGTTCTTCTTGCTCATACTTTTTGTGTATTTATTAGTAAAAATCATATAACATACAGAGCAATCATAGAAGATTGGCTATGCGGTAGGCACTATGCTTAGCACTTTTTTTTTTTTTAAACCTCTTAGTGTCACAGCAACCCATCAGGTAGTACTAGTTTGTCTCCATGAGGGTAGTGAGACTGAGTAACGTGCTGGATTTCCTGCAGCTTGTGATGGCCAAGCCGGGATTTGAGCCCAGGCAGGTGCTCCGGAGCCTGCCTCCTAACCACTGAGCACTGTTGCCTCCTGTACAGACAACGGGCAACGTTTCCAGTTCTGTTTTCAAGAGACCCTTCTGCCCATATGTTCCCCATTCAGAAAATTGACTACAGTTGTGGAAAGGCGAGAAAGGTATTCACGTACAGGTCTAGAAGTTTCATCTTTACTTGTAAAAAATGTTGATAAACTTTTTTTTTAATGTTTGTTTATTTTTGAAAGAGGAAGAGAGAGACAGTGTGAGCAGGGGAGGTGCAGAAAGGGAGACTCAGAATCTGAAGCAGGCTTCAGGCTCTGAGCTGTCAGCACAGAGCCTGATGTGGGGCTCAAACTCACAAACTAAGCCATCATGACCTGGGCTGAAGTCGGACGCCTAACCAGTTGAGCCACCCAGGCGTCCCTCGTCTTTACTTATAAACTAGATTCCATTGCATGGTTCAACATCAAAATGGTAGAAAAAGGTATATGGTGAGAGGTTTTGCTCGCACTCTTGTGCCACCTACTCTCTTTCCCCTACCCTCGACTTCCCTTAGTTTCCTGACTTTGTACTTGGAAGTAAATGCATGTGTACGTACACGTACAGAATTTCCCCCCTTTCATACTTATAAGGTAGCAAACTATATGCGCTTTTTTATACTTTGGGTTTTTTTACTCCGCTCATCTGGAGGTTTTAAGACCATTTTATTCCTCAGATATTTGTTGAGTGCCTCTTCATCCAGGTGCTGTCCCAGCTTTAGAGGGACATGTAAAAAAGCAGAAGACCCAGGAATCTCTGGCCTCGGGGTCTTCATGGTCTGACTCAGATTGATAGCACAAGTGAATATAAAGTGTGGTGTTTATATGACATGGTACTTTATTGGCTGACTCAGGCTTCCATACAAAGACGTGCAGCCTGCTAAAGTTATGAACAGGTACCTTGGTCTCTTAGGGCCAAGAGAGACTCACTGAATTATAGGTCTCTTGAACACCAGAACTAGTCTTATCTTAACATCTCTTTCAAGACTCTATGGGTAAATAAACGAATCTGTATTTATTTTAAATATAGACTTCAAGGAAACAGCTTAAACCCAAAGGGAAGAGTTTTAGAATGATTTTGATTTTAGAATTCATCCTTGCCTGAAGGGCCTTGTCAAACTGGATTGAAATGAAAATTTCATGTGCCCAATATAGAACCAAGGGAGGAGGACTCGTCTAAAAAGAGTTTGCTTTGGGGCACCTGGGTGGCTCAGTTGGTTAAGTGTCCAACTTTGGCTTGGGTCATGATTTCACATGAGTTTGAGCCCTGCATCAGGCTCTAGAGCCTGCTTCAGATTCTGCATTTCCCTCTCTCTCTCTGTGCCTACATCCCCGCCCCCCCGTCTCAAAAATAAATAAACACATTAAAATTTAAAAAACAAAAAGAGCTTGCTGTGGTGGGGATCATCTTCTTTCCCCGTACTGAGGCTTTCTTTTCCATTTATTCCTACCCATGGGCAGAAAGTAGAAAAGAGTCAATCCCAACTGTAGTACGGTATTTTAGAACTGTGGGCAAGCTCCCTTCACTTGATTTGTTTTGGGTCTTAGCTTGTATTTATTACAACTTAATTCTATTAAAAGACCTCTTTGTTCAGTCTCGCTCTCCCACCCCCACCCCCAACAGTTCTGGACATTCCAGGAGCCATGTGGAGGCAGTATGATAAGTGGTTGGACCAGCAGACTCTGGAACTAGTCTGCCGGCATTGGAATTCTTAGTCTGCTACTTTGGGTTGTGACAAGTTGTGACAAACAAATACTTCTTTTGGTTTTCACTGTCCCCACATGCATCATAAGTTAGAGATCTGTGAATTGATTCAGTTTATTTTTCCCACTGAGCTTTACAGCCAGGAACAAAACAGAAAGAGAAAATCTAGCCCTTATGTTTCTCTAAGAACTTTTTATCAGGACCATAATGCAAATTACAATGTTAACACACACTTATTTTATACATATAACGCATGTACTGTCTAATAGTCTGCTTTGAAGAAGGATGAATCCCAAAGAAAAAGAAGCCAAGGTTAAGGTCACAGGGCTGGTCATAGAACACGGGTTTCCTGCCCTTGGCTGCCAAACTGTTATTTGAAGAAGGATTTGTGACAGAGGGCCTTTCCGTTGGAAGCCTGTCACTGTAATAAGAAAAGAATCTCTTTGGAGGTATATTTTTGGGCACAAGGTAGGTTTGCTTTTCTCCCCTCATCTTTTTAGTTGTGGGAGTTTAGTGCTTCCTGCACACCTAATTAGGGTGAGGAGGGAAACATAGGGTTAGAGGTGGGTGGGGAACATGGTCACTGGGTGTGTGATACCCTTCCCCTGCATGTCTGGAAACCCCTCTTGCAGTGGGTGCAGGACAAAGGAGTCGCCTTGCTTCAGAGTCTGTTGGACATTTTCTTTGCATGATAATCCTCCTTAACCATTCCTTTAGGCTCTTTATTGAGAAACTACCAAAGCATCGGGATTACAAATTGGCCGTCATTCCTGAAAAGAAAGACACAGTAAAGGTGGGTCTTCACTCTCACTGTTGCTCATCTAAAAGCTTCACAGCAGCACAGACTAACTTCAAGGTAAAAGTAGTGGTGTCCTCATCTGAGCATCCAATCCGGCAACGGGAAATAAGACCATTTCATCAGATCAGTTATGAAGTAGCAGGTATGGGACAGTAGGGGATATTTTACATTGTTTTTGCAAACATTGTGGCCATTGCCAAGTTGACTTAAAAGTCTTTTTACTTCTCTACTTCATTAGCCGGGAATTATCTAATTCTCAGTTTTTGATTTTTTGTGTCTCAGAAGTTAAAGGAGATTGCATTTCCCAAAGCAGAAGAGCTGAAGGCAGAGCTATTAAAACGATATACCAAAGAATATACAGAATACAATGAAGAAAAGGTAAGTATATAACAAAAATGAAATTATTTTGCTTCCTTAGGTTGTGCCCTATGATTGTGATATGACATTTTCACAGATCCTGTGACTTTAGTGTCAGAGTTTATTTTTTTCAGCAAAGGCCAGAAACTCAAAAGGGTAGAACACAAGTGTTTAGGGTGAAGATGCTAACAGATTTAGCCTGCTTGTCCTAGAGGGTGACTTGAGGGACAGAAAGTCTGTTGCTTATGTGCTATAGTAGAGTGAGAACCTAAGAACAGTAAAAAATTTCACTAAAATATTTTTAGATCAGCAAGTTTTGGGGTGTTGACTCACATTTGGTTATAACTTTATAATAATTGACTGGGGGGTTTTCAAGCTATTTTCAAATGATTCTTGTTAGGAAGAGTTAGAGCATGTGGAAAAACTCCCAAGGCACTGCCTGTGGTCCGTGTCAGACGTGAAATCCGCACGGCCGGCAATTCCACAGTATTGTGCAGCGCTCTGCTGAGCCCTTCTGGACTCTGATGTTGAAAATCAGCAGAGAGGTAAACAGCTATGAGGCATGTATTTCTAAGGTACTGACTGAATGGGTGAAAACCTTAATGAAGGAGATTGTTACTGGATGTTTCTTATTAGTTTAAAATCTCACTTCATACTGAACTGACCACCAGGTAAATTTTGGAGGCTTCCTTTTGGGTTAAAACTCAGTAAAGACCCCTTTACTTGGGATACAGAAAATATATACTGCAGAGTTAGAGAATAAAACTGTCTGATACAGATTATGAGGTTGCTTCAAGATTTCAGTTAAGGAGAAGATCTCTTGGTAAGAGCCTTTGGGGAAGAGTACTGAGGGGGTTGGGACCTTCACTGCCCTTGAAGAGTAGGACTGCGGTGGCCTGGTGGACACAAGCGGTGACCACTCTGGGCAGACACCAGCTGCCAAGGGAAGCACAGATTCTGTATTGGGAAATTGGGCCCAAGCAGGAGTATGCTGTAGGAAATCCCTGCTGCAAACCTTGTTCTCCTGAGGTGTGAGGTCACATGTTAAGCCTAACTCCTTTCTTCGTAGAAGAGGGAGGCGGAAGAGCTTGCCCGGAATGTGGCCATCCAGCAGGAGCTGGAGAAGGAGCGGCAGCGGGTGGCTCAGCAGAAGCAGCAGCAGCTGGAGCAGGAGCAGTTCCATGCCTTCGAGGAGATGATCCGGAACCAGGAACTGGAAAAGGAGCGGCTGAAGATTGTGCAGG
This sequence comes from Suricata suricatta, assembly GCF_006229205.1. Lineage (NCBI taxonomy): Eukaryota > Metazoa > Chordata > Mammalia > Carnivora > Herpestidae > Suricata > Suricata suricatta. The sequence continues at coordinate 116,617,338 of NC_043703.1, forward strand.
AATTTGGGAAGGTGGACCCTGGCCTCGGGGGCCCCCTGGTGCCTGACTTGGAGAAGCCCTCCCTGGATGTGTTCCCCGCCGTACCTGCCACATCCATGCAGCCTGCGGACTGTAATACGGCGGGAAGGCCTGCCAAGCCACCCGTGGTGGACCGGTCCTTGAAACCTGGAGCGCTGAGCAACTCAGAAAGTAGTGAGTCCGCTTGCTCGTGTCCTCGCCCGTCTCAGGGGCAGCCAAACAGAGTGTCATTCTGGGGGGTCCACCTAAGATTACGTCCGTGATCCCACTCATTAGGCTCTGGTCATAGAAGCCCCTTTGTTCACTATTGCCATACTATGTCCTGTCACACTGGCCGTAGTATGAAAGTGGCCTTTGCTTAAGCCGTATAACTTACCTGGCACCAGGTCGATTTTCTGAAGAGCTCATAATGTCCCTGAAAGTCAGACCCTCAACTTTTAAGGATTATACAGAGACTCGAAAGATTTAGTGAACCAGAGACCACTGTTGGTACTCTGGAGGGGAAATTTAATAGTGCCAGTTTACAATTCAACAATTGACATTTAAAAAATGAGAACGGGGGGCGCCTGGGTGGCTTAGTCAGTTAAGCGTCTGACTTCGGCTTAGGTCATGATCTCACAGTTCATGGGTTCGAGCCCCGTGTCAGACTCTATGCTGACAGCTAGCTAAGAGCCTGGAGCCTGTCTTCAAATCCTCTGACTCCTTTTCTCTCTGACCCTTCCCTGCTCACGCTCTCTCTTTCTCTCTCTCTCTCAAAAATAAATAAAAACATAAAAATTTTTTTTAATGGAAAGGGGTTCCTGAATTGTGTTTGCCCTGAAAGTGTTCCCAATCCTTATGGAGCTTAGGCAAGGTAAATACTATAGGTAGTCAGTGATAATTCAGTCTAGTCATAACAACTATTGGCAATCTTTCCTCCTCTCACCAATGATCGCCTGAGAAAATAACAATTGTAGCAAAATGATGAATATACCTTGATTATTAGAATAGATCTTCTGGGGAAGAAATTTCAAGTATCACATGAGGGAGTCATCTTTGCAGAAGATCCACTCCTAAGGACAATGGAAGAGTGGGCAAGGGGTGCCAGACCCTGAAGCCTGGCCTTTAGGTTTCTCCGCAGGTACTTGGCAGGCTTATATCCCACCACTGCCTCTTCCTTCTCATTCTGTGCTCCAATCAGATTGGATTTTCATGTTCCCAGGGCAGCCCCTGGACTAGCTTGTCCAAAGAGGTTTCTTAACATTTGCCCTGAACCCTGCTCTTCTTATAGTTTTGCCAGGTCTCCTTCCCTTCAATCAAATTGATTCTGTTCTTGAAACTCTCAGGGCTCTTATTATCTGTAATGCAGTTGAGATCATTTACCCAATAGTGTAGTCATTTGTCAATAACTAGATTTTAACTTTTCACTGGTTAGGGCTTGAGTCTTATTCATACTTGTGTTCCCTGGGGTTAAGCACAGTGTGCACACTGGAATGCACTCAGGAAGTGATTATGAAATTGAAAAGAAGGGACTGTGCCAAGCCTTAATTCAGAATCCTCAGATTCTGTCATCAGACTATCATGTGACTGTGTGGTCCCTGGCCTGTTACCTCTCCAGCAATTCAGAGCTTGCTGTTGAGTGTGCAGAAACAGAACATCCTTTTGCACTTTTTTTTTTTTAATGAAAAGTATGACAAACAGTCCCTAATTTGAGCTTGTGGGCTCTCTCCCAGCGCTTCTCCCTGGTGTCCAGGGACTGACTAGGCCCATCCTTGGCATTCTGAACCAGCTGCTCTGTGCATTCATGCCTCTTTTTGTTTTGGCACTTTAACATTCTTCTAAATGAATAAATTCAGAATTAGTTACCCAAAGTACTTTCTGTTACTTGGGATATATCTGGTGTATTCCTCTATAAGTTGTACTCTCCAGTATTCTTATCTGAGATAAAAGACTTAAAAATTAGAACTCAGTTAAATGAGGTTATTTTTTATCCCTTGTGTTAGACTGTGACAGAGAATTCCAGGGTAGCTCAGGAACTTGTTTGTTTGTTTGTTTGTTTGTTTGTTTTTCTGTCCCTTGTTTTTGTTTTAAGTAGGCTCCACACCCAACGTGGAGCCCAATGTGGGGATAGAGCTCATCACCCTGAGATCAAGACCTGAGCTGAGATCAAGTATCGGATGCTCAACCGACTTAGCCACCTAAGCGCCCCAAGAACTTGTTTTAAGTAGTAGTTTACCCTTGTCTTAACTCGAATGATTAAAGCATGTTTTCTTGAAGTAATGTACTTGCAGTGACTCTGGCCACACCCTCTTCCTTCTGCCATTAGGATGAGGTCCCCACTCAATGCCCAGAGTTTGAGGAGCCCTAGTGATCTGGCATTGCTCTCCCAGCTCTGCCGACTCCGGGATCTGCTTGGGATGCCTCTCCCTGTGGTCTTAGACATTACTCCTTTCTCCATTACAGCTCCTACAATCGACGGACTGCGCCATGTCGTGGTGCCCGGGAGGCTCTGCCCACAGTTCCTCCAGTTAGCCAGTGCCAACACTGCCCGGGGAGTGGAGACATGTGGGATTCTCTGTGGAAAACTGGTAAACAACACACATTTTCCTGAGCTGAGACTGTTTCTTTCCCCTTGGCGTCCCGTGACTGTCAGAGAAGATACCCAGGGTCAGTTACTCTTTGCAACAATCCCTCTGCAGAAGGAATCGTGGATAGCATAAGGCAGTGTTACTTTGGATTTGGTGACCTTGCATTTCATTGATTTTCTCAGCCCCTTGAATCGAATTGATTATTCTAATGCTAGTAGTAAGAAATAGCTAAGTCTAAACTCGAGAGGAAGAGTCAGCGTTACATATATGTCCATTTTTGAGTACCTGCCCTATGGTAGGTCTGGGAATATAAAATACGTAAGGCCATGTGCCCAGCATGTGCCCACAAAACGTACCCAAGCATTTTGGAGCGGTGGGAGATACATTGCCAAAGTGAAATAGCACACTGACTCATATATGCAGTGGAGCACTAGGAATTAGGAGGAAGGAAAGACTGTTGAATAGAGGCACTTGAAAAACCCATTACTAACTACTGAATGAATAAATGAGTGAAGGAAGTAGATTTAAACGGGACCTTTGGGGATGAAAAGGACTAAGAGAAACAGTAAGAGGGAAACTACCTTAGACATGAGCAAAAGAAGAGAAACTACCCTGGAGCTTCTTGGGAATCACAAGTAGATACATGTGGCTGCGGCTGGAAACTCCCACAGGGCCGTGGGAACCTGTGGCTTTGCAGAGTGCCCTCCGCAGTGCACACGCGCAGCTAAGGTTGGGACCCGCCCAGGTGAGGGACTCAGGGAGCACAGGGACTCTTGCTGGGGCGGAAAGGGACTTCGCTTGTATAGATGTTTAACTTGCCACTGCTGTGACCACATGGGGTTGCACCGGTGCCAGGGAGCAGTGATGGGCTGTTTTCTCCTTTGACAGATGAGGAATGAATTCACCATTACGCATGTTCTCATCCCCAAGCAAAGTGCCGGGTCTGATTATTGCAACACCGAGAACGAAGAAGAGCTTTTCCTCATACAGGATCAGCAGGGTCTCATCACGCTGGGCTGGATTCATGTAAGCAATTCCGAGGGTTAGTCGTCTCGTCTCTCACCGTGTTATAAACACTCTGAGCAAAGTGAACTGTATCCAGATTGTATCCAGCTCTGAGCAAAGTGAACTTTATCGAGATTGTTTAGATGATTATTTTTCCCTCCTTTGGATGCACACTTGACTCTCCCAGCATACTTGACTGCTTCCACTCCAGTACTGATTTCTGGAAACTACTTAGGGCTTTTTCATTTTCTTCATTTTAAAAAAATGTTTTAATGAGAATGAACTTATTCCCCTAAAGTCTCAGGTTCCAGGTGAGTGTGAATGGTGGTAAGATGCTTGCCTAGAGTGTATGTGGATGTTGACTGTAGAGGCTCTGCCTACTTCATACAAATGAGGTTCCTAAAAATATCCTGAAAATATTAGGAAGGAAGTTAGTTAATTCAAATGCTTGCATTTGGTCTTTGTTAAAGCAGCACCCATCTTTATGTAAACCAAGAGGGTCCTTAATATAGTGGATTTTCAAGTGGCTACTTACCATATGCAGCCTTCTAGGGATGTTTAGGTAAAAGGTAATTCTGTCCCTAAAGAGTGTTTCTGCATTTTCCTTCCTGTTCCTTTTCAGCCTGTCACTTCACAGACCAAGCTGCTTTTTGTGTTGTGTGATGGGCTTACATACGAACAAGTCAGTTCATTTCTGGATTTGGGGAGATTACACGTACTTGTATGTTAGACTGTGGGGACTACTGACCTGGGAGGCAGTCCCCCATGCCTGCCCTTTGTTCATTCCGTGACATGAATATTTGCCTTCTGCTGTGTGTCTTCTATTATAGTGTATGGGAGATAGGAAACTTGTTTCTTATCTGCTAGGGATACAGATTGGAGAAAGGTATGACTTTAGTCTCATAAAGGATATCAGACAGAGAGACAAGTAAGAACTCTTCCTGGGAGGCAGGACGTGCCAAGCGCCTTGAGAAGTACAAAGAGCACAGTCGGATGCAGAGGACGGGAGGACCGCACCTGGCGGGATCTACTAAGACTTTGACAAGATAGGCGACGGGAGAATTCCAGATGCAGGGAGCAGCGCTGGAATATGCCGACTGTGCTCCTGAGACGTTGAGAGGTCCAGTTTGGGGTTTATATCAGGAACCGTAGTAGATAAAGAAGTTTTAATGTGATCCATTGGAGCAATGTTCTTAGGGGGAGGATCTTGGGTAAATAGGCAGAATAGTTTAGTAAGTAGAGAACTTTTAAAGTTTTTTGAGTAGAGCAATGGATGATTTGATCAAACCCATTCTTTAGACTATCTAACATGAAGGCAGTTTTAGAGTAGGTGGAGGCAGGGAGACCACTGAGGAGGTTAGTGTGCTGATAAGATCTAATGATGAGAGCGAGGCTGACAGCCTTGCATTTGGGAAGGAGATGAATGTAGAATTTCACAGGATGTGGGGAATGAGTAAGAGTAAGATGAGTAAAAGCCAGTGATGACTTAGAGAGCAGGCCTGACTCACCGGGGTGGCAATGATCATCCCATAAGCAGAAACAGGGGCTCCAGGAGGATAACTTACTTGGGAAGTAGGGCTGATTGTTCAGTTCTGAGCATGTGGAATTTACAGTGCATGTGAGACATTTTGTCGGGGGACGTAGTTATCAGGCAATCGGCAATGTGGCTGGCACTGGGGGGTAGGGTCAAGGTGGGAAAGAGATCTGAGAGACCTCTGCATAGAGCTCATCTGCGAAACCTTGGCACTGGAGGATAATGGAGGGCAAGTCTGGGGGCAGACCGGCCAGGGAGTGCAGGGAATAGTTGGTAGTGAAGCAAAGAGGCGTGAGAGCAGGGCAAGGGCAGGGTGAAGGCACGGAGCGGGAGGAGGAGGAGCCCTCGAGGGTTTAAGGAGTGTGGTGATAGTGAGATATGCACTGTTTTTTTCCCTAAGATTTTATTTTTATGCAATCTCTAACACCCAACATGGGGCTCAAACCCACAACTCTGAGACCAAGAGTCACATGCTCTGCCAACTGAGTCAGCCAGGCACCCCTACACACTAATTTTTTGAAGAGTTTATTTAGCTCACAGGAAAAGGAAGAAAATGGGATGGTGACTTAAGGAGTAGCCAGGTTGAGAGAATATTTGCTTCACTTATGGTTTAGCCTGAAAGGCTCGAACATGAGTTTTGTTTTGATTTTGTTTTTTGAAACCTTTGTATTTGAAATATAAGAAAGTACATAAGGGTAAATGGGCATTTCAGTGAATCATGAAACAAACCTCTATGTATGTGTATGACGCAGGTCAAGAGAAAACATTGTAAGAGGCACCCGTATGCTCCTGCCCTGTCCACTTCCCCTCTGATACGGGCAGTCTCTCTCCTGACTTTTCCAGAAATCCTTTGCTTTCTTTACACTCTCATTACCTAAATGTATATCCGTGAACTCAACAGTTTAGTTTTGCCTAGTTTTGAACGTTACAGAAATAGAATTATATGATATGCATTCTTCTATGTCTGGCTTCTTTTGCTCTATATATTTTTTAAGTTTATTTATCTTTGAGAGAGACAGAGACAATATAAGCGGGAGAGGGGCAGAGAGAGAGAGAAAGAGAATCCTATGCAAGCTCTGCACCATCAGCATGGAGCCGGATGCGGGACTTGAGCTCACGAAACTGTGAGCTCATGACCTGAGCCAAAACCCAACAGTCATATGCCACCTCTTTTGCTCAGCATTTTTAAGGTTCACCTACATTCTTGTGTGTAGTTGTCGGAATATGTGTGTGTGCCCAGTGAGCCAGTGGAGCTCAGTGGAGCATAGTGGAGTCAGGAGAGATGTAAAGGGACCGAAACTAGGTAATGTGGAGGTAGGAAAGTATTAAATCAAAAGTGCAAAAAGGGAGCTCATCTTCACATGGGGGAGAAAACACTCATCGCTCTGAGACAGAATTGAAGGAAGAGAGAAAGATGCCGAGAGATTTTGGAGGTCTGTTTGGAGGGGTTGACAGAATTCATTTGATTCAACAGCATTGCAGTCTAGATCCACCGCCTGGCAGGAGGGAGGGCGTGGTTTTAGGAACTGGAGGAGAGCGGGGAAAGTTTGGAATAATTAAGGTTTAGACTGCAGCCACAAATGAATTAAAGGATTTCTAAATCAGTGAGTGTCCAGCTAGGAACAAATTTAGAGCCGAAGTTGATAGTATTTCAGCTCTTTTCCCCTATGATAATTTCTGTGCCATTCCTAACTGGAGATTAAAAACAAAAAAGCAAACTCTAAGGTTTGCTCAGATCTTAAAATTGGCAGGAGCATTATGCAGAAGATCAGTTCTTCCTCATACTTGCCAGCTGTAAAACCAGGTTCCCAGGTCAAAAAGTTTAGATGGTCATGGATTGATCACCAGCTACCGTGTGAGCCTCCAGTCCAGTGTTGGAGAGAGCCCGTCGGCTGGCTGCAGCCCCGCCTCAGCTCGGATCGCTGTCCTGTGGCTGCTCTGCTCCCATGCGGGCACCGAGGCTGCCGCCGCATCCGCTGTCCGTGTTCATTTCTGCTCCCTTGGTTCATTGTTTTCTCTTCATAAAAATGCCTTCCTCTGTCTCCAGCATGATGGACACAACTGTTTTTTCAAGAAATCCAATTGTTAAGGGAAGGAGAAAGAGAAAGCACAATAGAGGGGAATAGAGGCTCAAGACAAGGTTTTTTGAGTTAGTTTAACAATTATTTATTGAGCCCCTATGTGTCACTATATTGTCTTTCTACTTCAGATCAGAGGCCTGGATCAGCTTGTTCCTTGGCTTCGTTTGTTCCCAGTTGAAATTCTTTGTTCTAACTGTGGGATGAAAGGTGTTGGCACAGGCCATTTGTCCCTCGCAGTCTATAGGATCATATTATTAGGTGGAAACTGTTTTTCCCATTTGGTCACCAAAGTTCTAGCTGCACCGTGAGGGCCTGTGCGTGGAGGCGCGTCAGCACTCAGCTAACGCGTTCTTGGCTTGCAGGCCTCTTCCACAGTGAGCTGGCCACAGCGTTCTGTGGAGCAGTGCTTCTCAGATGCCCCTGCACATAAGAATTGTTGCATGGCTTTTCTTTTTTTAATTTCGGGATGGCTGTTTCTAGGGGGTGGGGCATGGGAGCCTGTGCTTTTGACAGGCTCCTCAAGAACCTCGTGTTGTACACAGCAGGTTTAAAAATGCTGATCCAGGGGCGCCTGGGTGGCTCAGTCAGTTAAGCGTACAGCTTCGGCTCAGGTCATGATCTCACGGTTCGTGGGTTTAAGCCCTGCATCGGGCTCTGTGCTGACAGCTAGCTCAGAGCCTGGAGCCTGCTTCGAGTTCTATATCTCCCTCTCTCTCTGACCCTCCCCTGCTTGTGCTGTCTCTCTCTGTCTCTCAAAAATAAATTTAAAACATTAAAAAAATTTTTTTAATAAAAATGCTGATCGAGTACACATTTCTTTTCTGTGCTTTCTGTCAGTGAAGGTGGGTGGTCTTTTTGAGTCCTGCTGGGTCGTCTTTTTCCATTCTTGTTCTCTATAGTCACACCCTTCTAAGATGAACATGAGGCATAATGCTGTTATCCATTTGTCTACAAAGAATGTGCTCAATAAAACATTAAATGATTGAAAACAAACAAGAGACGCTGAATGCACATTTCAATGGTGCTTTAACTGATTACCCTCAAATTTCAGTATCTTGGTCCTTTTCCCAAACAAGATGGGGTCCTTTGTGTGACGTAACTATGATTGCCCCCTGCTTCTGGTATCCGTGGATGGTCATAGGATAGCTTCTGTCGTTTTTGTCTGTAGAGATCCACGCCCATGCTTAACCTCTTAACACCTCTGTCTGAAAGAAGAATCCTTCATCCAGTCATGGTTTGTTAAGTCCTTGACTTCTACCATGTTGAAATATTGGGCAGCGTATACTATTTACCCCAGAATGGATGACTCTCCATTGCCCTGAGAGAACTTGTGAGGGGCCAAATAAGTCTTGATGGTCAATTAGAAATTATGAGTTTCCTCTCATACTTGTGTCAAGCTATGCTTGTTTACACTGCTCAAAAGTAATGAACTTCAGGCGTACCCCCTCATGACTTTGTACTTGTGAAGGGCATTGTGACTTTGTACTTTTGAAGGGGATTGTGTCCAGCTATTGAGAACCATTTGGCTCTGTTTCCTTCTTGGGTCAGGCTTGGCTGTTTCACTCAGAGGGGTCTCAGACGTGTTTTTCTCTTCTCAGACTCATCCCACACAGACCGCCTTCCTCTCCAGTGTTGACCTACACACGCATTGTTCCTACCAGATGATGTTGCCAGAGTCAATAGCCATTGTTTGCTCCCCCAAGTTCCAGGAGTAAGTACATAGATGCGGTTCCAGCATTGCAAGGAGACAGTGGGGAGAAGCGTCCAAGGAAAAGTTCTCTATTCAGAAGACCTTGTTTTTTGTAAAGTATATAGATTGTGGTATTAACTGGCTCTTCGAAAAGGTTTCCTTTTAGGCACCATATCCTGATATTCCTACTATGCTTGTTTAAAAAGATATCAAGGCAACAGTTTTGATGCTTTTCTAAGAAGAGGACATGAGAAATTTGAAGTGTTTGACTTGAGGCAATGGGAATTTCAAAATGATGTCAGAGTAGAGAATTTAAAACCAAACAGATTATCTCTCTTAACTTTTTTTCATTCTAAAGCCTGTTATTTACTATGAATTCTCCCAGAAAAACTAGTGTGGTGGCAGTGATGAGTCATTCCCTGACTCTGATTCATTCACCAGAGAAGAGACCTGTGCGCCAGCATAGTTTTGAAACTGTCTCAAAATAAGTTGTGTGTGTGTGTGTGTGTGTGTGTGTGTGTGTGTGTGTGTGTGACCGAGCAGACACCTTTGCTTGATTTGGACCTGCTTTTCTTATTGCAGAACTGGATTCTTTAAACTAACTGACCATGGACTAGAGGAGATTTCCTCCTGTCGCCAGAAAGGGTTTCATCCACACAGCAAGGATCCACCTCTCTTCTGCGTATGTATCTGAGTAGAAGAAATCAGGGCTGTGCTTGAAGCAAGCAGGACGGTCAGAGCTGATGAGGTGCATTGTCCTTTCTGACCCACATAGAAGATCAGCTTCGTCACTTATCTTTGCGATTCTTCCTAAAAAGGACATCCATGGGAAGCAGTGTGGGATAGTAGTGGGTTTGAGGCGTAGCTCTGCCTTTAAGGACTGTCTGACCATGATCAGACTTCATCTTCCTGGGCCTCAGCCTGCTTATCTGTAAAGGGGGCTGACAATTATGATAATACCTACCTGATAGGGTTATTGAGAGGATTAAATAAAGTAATATGCAGAAAGTACCTGGTGCATAGCTGGCTTGTTATATGTTAGGGTTTTTCCACTTCATCAACACCAGTTGCTAAGCCTGTATTTCAATAAGAGGTTTGAATAAAAAGGACAAAAGCCATTTAAGATAGGTAAAGTATATTTGATTTTGCAGTTTGGCTTAAATAATAGGGGTTTTTATAACCTTTTTAGGAAGCTTTTTTCCCTAAGTTGTATTCTGTGAATAAAAAAATTTCAGTTGCTGTTAGTTAGCACAGTATGTTTCAATTTGCCCCTCAAACCTAATATGATAGGCTGCTTCACTCCGTGCTGGCCATGGAGTGGTGTTACTTCTTTGGGGTTCATTAAAAAGTGACCAGTATGGAAAAGGGACTCAGAACTTTGTCACATAAAAGGAACTGGGGATGTTTAGTTATTTTTTTAATGTTTATTTATTTTTGAGAGAGAGAGCAGGGGAGGGGCAGAGACACACACACACACACACACACACACACACACACACACACACACACACAATCCAAAGCAGGCTCCAGGCTCTGAACTCTTAGCACAGAGCCCAACATGGGGCTCGAGATCATGACCTGAGCCAAAGCTGGGCATTTTACCAACTGGGCCACCCAGGTGTCCCAAACTGGGGATGTTTAGAAGTGAAACCTCAGGGATGCTCTGAAAACCTGCTTTAAGTTTTAGAAGAATTATTGTATAGAAAGGTCCTGAGTGCATTCTGTAGGACTCCCAGAACTGAAACTAAGACCTCGTGGAATGACAGTTTTCAGATGAGCATGAGAAAGCACTTTGTGACAGATCTGTTGAAAAATAGGTCAGTCTGTCTTATAATGTACTAAGTTTCTAGGTACCAGGATGGTGAAACAGAGGCTGCAAGAAAAGTGCCCAGGCTTTCTGTTATAAAGGCCTCTTTGCATGCCAAAAGTAAGTGTTCCCCATGTGACCGTGGGTACACTGTGATAGCTGGTCAACATAGTAACCCCTCCCCCCCAAAAAAACTAATGAGTTCAGCCATCCTTTCAAATAAATGGGTATTTTGTGAATGTCCTAGGATATACATCCATTTGAAAAGTTAAATGAAGATAAACAGGCCCACATTGATTCAGGCGATATATAAATGGGAATTAGAGAGTCACTGATTCCCAGACCCCTTACCACAACTGCCATTTAAGTAACAGCTTGGCTTCCAGACTGGGAACCACTAGTCAGAATAAGCGTGTTAAATAAGCAGTTTTAAACAAATGACTTCTTAGAATTTTTCAGGACTTCCCTTTCTTTCCTTTTCCCTGTTGTAGAGCTGCAGCCACGTGACCGTTGTGGACAGAGCCCTGACCGTCACAGACCTGCGATGAGAATTTGACTTGAACACCTCCCAAGAACTATAAAACCATATCAGTGTACTGTACCCCTTACGTTAAACTTTCCAGAAAGCTCTGGAAGCTTTTTTAGACAGAATTGAAAGTGAGTATCACTTGGGGGAGAACTGATTTTCTGTTTCTGGTTTGAAATGAAATAATTGGCTGTATTTCTTAGGCAAGTGTGGAGAATAGAGAATAGCATGATCCTGCTAAGGCAACTTTTCAGTCTGTCTGTAATTAAAAAATTAAGTTGATAGAATGGTGTAGTGAACACTTACATACCCTTTGTTCTAGATTCACCAGTTGTTAACATTTTTTTCTTCTGAGCTAGCCTTCTGATTTCTTCGCCGATTTGTTTATTGTTTACCTTTGGGATTATTAAGGGCATCTATGCAGAAATTTGGAAGCCATTTAGAAAATCCTTGGGTTTTCCTGTGGTTTATGACAATATGAATGAAACTTATCACAAGGATGAGGGAGAGCTCACTTTGTCTGACCAGGCTTGAAAACCCTGAAGAATGATTTTTGTCAGGAAGTATTGTTACTTAACAAATATTTCAGGATATTTTTTTCTTGTACAATAAAATAACCATTAACTTATTTTGTGTGTGTGTGCTCCAGAGTGATCTGTTTGATCAGGCGTTGTCTAAACAGGCTAACTGAAAGGTCTGGTTGTTTGGGGAAAGGTGAGGGGGAAATGGAATTTGAGCTGTACTGCCACTGAAGGTGTGTCCCGGTGCACGGGTAACTGTTGAGTGGTTTTTGTCTGCCTGTCGCCGCCTTCCAGGGCCGTGAAGTTCTCTGTTCCTTCGGTGTTGTCTCAAGTGGGTCATCCCATTCACTTCCTCCGAATGCCCTAAAAGCTTTCAGCTAAAGAGAATAGAGCCTTTATTTGGAGTGCCAGGTTACACTCCAAATGAATGATTACATTCCCTTGCCACCCCACGCTACCGATTTTATTGTGTTGTCTATTCTTTTCTGACTCATGCAACACCTAGGAAGGTGTTTGAAGCTGCAGTGGATTCTGTATTTTCCTTTCTATGAGCTGAGCCTCGTGTTGTAAGCTGGCGTAGAAATAATGGCATTGTGTGTGACCCCTCGGGTGAGGGCAGGAGGGTAAATGCCTTGCATAAGAGAAAAATATTTCTTTTTATATCAAAATTCTATAGGAAAGAGTCTGCACATGTATGAAGTTTTGCTTCATTTTGAAGTTTTGTGTCCTGAATATATTAAGTTCTTTATCACTTAGGTTAGTGTCCTTGAACTTTTCCCCTGGAAGAATCAAGTCTCTAGAACCAAGTCTCTATATTCTTCTCTTTGGTTCTTGACTCCCAAGGTATCAGAAATTCTCTCTTCTGTAGTTCCAGTGTAGGTGGGAACGTGGGACCAGGTGAGTCTGGGAAGGAGGAAGAGTGCCTGTCCTATCACTGCCTTCCTTCCCCTCCCGTGGCCCCACAGGCGGCCTGGGCCGCTCCACCTTGCCGAACAGTCCTGCAATTGCCCCAGTTTGGTAGTTTCTACGAAATTCATCCATTTCTTTCCACGCTCAGGACTTACCTGGACTAGTGTAATAATCGGTTTTTACCAGGCCTCTTTCTCTCTCTCTTTTCGTATTTCTTGACTTCAGTCTGTTCTGCACAGCACAGTCAGGAGAAGCTTCCCGCATCACAGCCATCCTCATGTTTCGTCTCCTGCTCCAAAACTTGCAGTATCGTTGTATTGCCTAAGACCTAAATGTCGCCTTTACTCAGAACTTTCTGCTTGTGGCCACATAGCACTCTCGCCCCTGGCTACATATTCAAATACACATAACATAAATACTGATGCATGTGCTCAACCCCACACCGATGAATTCCGAATCTCTGAGGCGGGGCCCTGGACAGTGTTTTTTGTTTTGTTTTTTTTCTTGGTCTCTAAAGCTGCTAGGGCGCAGCCAGGGTTGAAAAGCACTGCAGCAGTCATAGTTCAGGGGCTACTACCTACGAATTGGGAGCTCTCCTATCTGCCTCTACACATCAGAGACCTCTGCGAAAGTTTGGTGAACCAAAGTGAACCGCATATGTCATGTGTCACAACTGCATTGATCATTTACTTTCTACCAAATGACCACTCTTTTTTTTTTTTTTTTTTTTTTTGCCTCTGCACCTGTGTACAAGAAATTTCAGAGGCCGCCCAGGAGCAGGAAACCATCTGCCCATGCCCTCTTTACACCTGCTGGAGTGTAGCCACTCTGCACAGGGCGGTTTCAGTGTCGCTCCCCCTTAGCTCTGGGGGAGAGATGTGGTATCAAGCCAGCCCACAAGGAAGCAGGGAGGTGGGGCAGGTGCATGAAAGAGAAAAGGAGCTAGAGCTGCAGGGAGAAGGGGAAAGGGTTCCATACTGTGAATAAAAGAGAATCAGACCATGAAACCTGAGGAAAGCAGCTTTTATTGAAAGAGTAGCAACTGCTCAGTAAAGAGGCTGATTTCCTGGGCTCCTGAAAGCCTTTCCTCTCTCCCAAGCCACAGGAAGGAGCACCATGCATAGTGGTCTGGGCTCAGTGGGGAGAGAGAGAGGCAGTGTCTGGTTGCATTCCATTTGGCTTCAGAGGCACAGACCCTCCAAAGTGTCATGGCCAGGTGCAGAGAGACTCTGGAGAAGCTGTCCTTCTGGGGTTCGGGGCAGGGCTGGGTTTCTTCAGATGATCACTTTCATGTACTCAAGTTAAACGCCACCAAAGAGGAAGAAGAAACCACTTAAGCCTTTATTTTTGATTTCTCAGGTAACAGACACCTTAAAAGGCAGCATGGGGAGAACCATTCCCTAGTGGGGCTAGTGTGGTGGATATTTGTTGCTTGAGAGCTAGGGTCTCAAATTTCATTTTGGCACCCCTGATTTTAAAATCATGATGCCTACCCTGTTTGTTGATCGCTACTTCAGGGTTCCAGCTGCCCCAGTGCCAGGAAAAATTTTTCACGTGGGGATTACGAGAAATAGAGACCCCTGAGAATGAAGCTTTAATGGCGTGAAAGCCCAGTGAAGCTCACAACTTTGGTCTATTTCAAATAGATTTTGGGAACAGTTTTAGGAACAGACCAATTGTTGGTCCCTAAAAACCATTTGTCAGTTGGTATTGTGTCTCCTGACTCCTCCCTCCCTGATATCTCAGCATTTTAACCCCACCTAGGTTTGGAGACTAGTTTGTTAAAGATCTTTCATGCTTGTGACCAGGAATGGAACTTCTGAGTCAAAGCTCATTTCTTTTCTTTTCTTTTTTTTTTTTTTTATAGTTTATTGTCAAGTTGGTTTCCATATAACACCCAGTGCTCTTCCCCACAAGTGCCCTCCTCCATGCCCATCACCCCCTTCCTTTTTCCCCCTCCCCCTTCAGCCCTTAATTTGTTTTCAGTATTCAAGAGTTTCTCATGATTTGCCTCCCTCCCTCTCCCTAACTCTTTGTGAGGAGCTTTGCCTGGGGCACTGAGAAGGCCTGTTTGGATCAGGACCGTTGGAAGGTTATCCTCTGGAGAGGAAGTACCACTCTGAACATTCAAGACCTCGCTTTTAGGCCCCGCTCATTATTCACCCACAAGTCACTTAACTTCCCAGACTTAAAAAAAAAGTCTATAAAATGGGATTAGCCTGAAATGCCTACGTCAAATGAAGACAAAATGAAATTCATGTGCAACCCTGAGAGTTGTAAAATGCTCTAAAGATTGAAGGTACCTGTTTTTTGTATCTCCGGAAATGTTAGAGGCGAGGTGCCATTGCTTCTACCTACTAGACTTCTATCCCACCCAACTTCCAGCTAGGAGACTCTTGAGTCAGATCCACGTTCTTTATCACTAGCTGGGCCTGAGCACCAGATAGCTTATCTGGTCTGCCCTGATGTTCTGAGCTGGAAAACTGAGAATCTCAAGAAACAGAAGAAACAGTCCAAATTTCTACTCAGTTCCCATGAGACCAGAGCAGAGGCAGGACCCAAGGAGATTGCACCATAGCTTTTATCCCTTGGTTTCATCCGACTCTTGTTTGAACCTCCCACTTTGTTGTTGCAGCTACTTTTTGAGATGAAAGAATAGGAAGAGAACTTTGACCCTCTCCACGAAGCCTGCATTCCTTAGTCCAGGGTTGAGTTTTTGGGTTGACCTTAACCTACTTGTGGTTAGAAGCAGGGCCGTATTCTTACAGGATGTGTCCAGTATCATTCACCACGACTGTTAGTTCCAGAAGCCAGGCCAGTTGCACTGCAGAACCATGGGCTCTTGTGGCTTTCTTTGGTGAGCAAACCTACTTCCTGTAGGGCTTCTTTCAAGTTCTGCCTCCTCTAGCGCCTTCTCTCACTGGTAAATTCACTCCAAGGACTTCCTTCTTTGAACTCCAGTGGCATTTATAGGCTGTTTCCCATAATGTGATGTGCAGATTTTTTTTTTCTGATTCAGTGTTTTCTCACTATCTTCCTATGTGGGTCGCATCTGAACTCACGTAAATTCTGTAAAGGCAGGGATCATGCTTGTTGTCCAGCATTGTGTTGAGTGCCTTTCAGTCAGCACAGCACTTCCTTATTTTCTTTTTGCTTAGCCCTTCCTTGAAATAGTCCTTGGTGTTGAATTGTGTGTTAGGAAGCCAGCTGGACCTATGCCCTCATTGAGGAGTTCTATCTCTACTTTGTGGGAAGCCATCTTAATGCCTTGCCTCACATGTTGCTTTGGGGGCTGTGCTGCCACACCAGTGTCACCTTGTGCCGAAGGTCTGAATGTGAGCAAGAGCTCTCAGCAGAGGGAGCCAGCAGTTGAGCTCTCTCCCAACTGCCAGGACAGATGGTTATCCTGCCCAAGGGGCTCATTCTCTGGGTAGTCCAGAGAAGATGCCAGGAAGGCTGCAAGTGGGGAGGTCAGAGAGGCAGCAGGAGACCAAGAGATAGTGGCCCTGCTATCTTATCACAGAAACCAAGGAAGGCAACAGTTGAAAACAAGTGGAGATGCCTGGCGCCAAATGGCTCAGGAGGGGTTTTCTGGGCTAACGACCAGATGAGTTCATGGGCTGTGGCAGCTGGCAGTGGTCTCCCCTGACAACCCCATCTAGAGCGCCTCCACCCCATCACTCTGCCACGCCTCCCTTTTACTCTCTGAGTAGCACTGTCATTAGCTAAAATCATCTTGTTTATTTCTAGCTCATGTATCTAAAGTATCCTCCTTGAGAACAGCAACTTTGTCTTCTTCACCCTTGTATTCTCAACTCCCAGCATAGTGGCTGACACTCAGAAATGTAGGGATACGTGCACAGACGTGTCCAGAGTCCCCCGGCTAATAAGTGGGACATCTTTGGGGGCTTGGGGAGAACAGCAGGAAATGTGCATATGTTTTGAATACTGATTTTAAAGATTGTACAATTTAAAAATTAACGAGTTAATCATAGAAGATTACCTTTTAGAAGGTAGAAGAAGGAAAGCACATGAGAATAAAATCTGCATATATGGCTGTTTACTTATTTAGAGATGAATGATAATGTAATATCACAGATGAAAACATCTGGAGTTTCTACAAATTGTATAGAGACGGAAATTTAGAACTTTAAATGCTTTAACTATTTAAGAAGAAAGAATAAAAAATGAATTAAGCATTTGACTCAAATTAGAAAAAAGAACAATATAGACTAGGAGAGTCATGAGGAAAGAAACATGTACTATAGCAAAAATTATTGAATTTTAAAATAGAATAAATTCATGTCATTTTTTTGAAAAAGCAGTAAAATAGTAAAAAAGGAAAACATTCAAAATTAGAAATGAACAAGGGTATACAACAAATGTGTAAGATAGTACTATGTGTAACCAGGTTCATGAATTCGCTACTTAGTGAAATAGGTGATTTTCTGATAAATTTGTATGTGTGAATGAAACCAAAATTATCTTATCTTAAGCTAAATGGAAGACCTGAAAGATCAATTATCAGTGAAGAAATGGAGAAAAGTGTACAAGTATTATCTCCATATGCTTCTATGAATGAGTTCTTTCAAACTTTCAAGGAACAGGTAATTCTCATGCCATTTTCTTTATCATATCACCATTCTGACTTATTTTAATTAATTAATTTAACTTTAGGTATAATTGACATACAACATTATATTAGTTTCAGGTATACAACACACTTATTTGGTATTTGTAAATATTGCAAAATGATCCCCTCAGTAAGTCTAGTTAGCATCCATCACTATACATTGTTAGAATTTTTTCTTGTGATGACAGTATTACTAATTATAGTCACCACGTTGTACATTATATCCCCATGACTTATTTATTTTATAGCTGACAGTCTGTGCCTTTGACCCCCTTCACCCATTTCCCTCACCTCCCCCTTCCTCCTCTGGCAGCCACCAATCTATTCTCTGTACCTATGAGCTTGTTTCGTTTCTTAAGAGTCTATATATAAGTGAGATTATATGGTATTTGTCTCTTTCTGACTTATTTCACTTTGCATAATGCCTTCAAGTTCCATCTGTGTTGTTAAATGGTAAGATTTCATTCCTTTTAATAACTGAGTAATATTCCATTGTGTGTGTGTGTATCTCACAATGTACGTGTGATTATGTATATATTACAATTTTAAAATTCTGTTTTGTGGCTGAATAATATTCCATTGCATATATATATGTATATATATACATATATATACTTTAATCTGTTCATCTATCAGTGAACATTTAGATTGTTTCCATATGTTGGCTATTATAAGTAATACTGCAGTGAACATGGTGGGTGCAGAGATCTTTTTGAGCTAATGTTTTCATTTTCTTCAGATAAATACTCAGAAGTGGCTACACTTCTGAATATAAATCATTCCCACCAATAGTGCACAAGATTCCCTTTTCTTCACATCCCTGGAGTAAATCCTACTTGATCATGGTGTGTGCTTCTTTCAATGTATTGTTGAATTCACTTTGCTAATATTTTGCTTAGGATTTTTTTTTATCTATGTTCATCAGAAAGAGGGCCTTTAATTTTCTTTTCTTGTGGAGTCCCTGTCTGATTTTGGTATCAGGTAATGTTGGCCTTTGTAAAATGAGTTTGGAAATGTTCCCTCCTCTTCTGTTTTTTGGGAAGAATTTGGAAAGAATTAGCATTAGTTCTTTGAATGTTTGGTAGAACATACCTGTGCAGATGTTTGGTCCTGGAATTTTGTTTGTAGGGAGTTTTTAAATGACTGACTTACTCTTCTTACTAGTAATTAGTCTATTCAGATTTTCACTTTGATTTGGTCTTGGAAGTTTGTATGTTTCTTCGAATTTATCCGTTACTTTTATGTTATCCAATTTGTTGATATGTAATTATGGTCTCACAGTAGTAGTCCCACGATCATTTGCATTTCTGTTATATCAGTTGTAACATCGCCTCGTTCATTTCTGATTTTACTTGAGCCTTTCCTCTTTTCCTCTTGGTGAATACAGCTCAAGATTTGTCAATTTTGTTTACCTTTTCAAAGAACCAGCTCTTAGTTTCATAGATTTTTTTTCTATGTCTTTTTAGTCTACAATTTATTTCTGCTCTGTTCTTTATTTTCTTTTTCCTATTAACTATGGACTTTATTTGTTCTTTTCCTAGTTCCTTGAAGAATAAAGTTAGGTTGTTTGAGATTTTTCTTGTTTCTTGAAGTAGGCATTTTTTTTGCTGCTAACTTCCCTCTTAGAACTGCTTTTGTTGCATCCCATAAGTTTTGGTATGTTGTATTGCCATTTTCATTTGTGTCAAGGTGTATTTTGCTTTTGCTTTCTTCATCAACCATTGGTTGCTCAGTAGCATGTTGTTTAATCTCCACATACTTGTGAACTTTCTAGTTGTCTTGTAATCGATTTCTAGTTTCTTACCATTGTGATTGGAAAAAATGATTTCAGCCTTTTTAAATTTGTGAAGACATATTTTGTGGCCTAATATATGATCTATTTTGAAGAGTATTCCGTATGCACTTGAGAAGAATGTGTATTCTGTTGCTTTGGGATGGAATGTTCTGTATATATCTGTTAAGTTCATCTGATCTAAGTTTTGTTTAAAGCTGATGTTTCCTTATCAGTTTTCCATCTGGATGATTTATTCATTTATGTAAGTGTGTATTAAAATTTTCTGCTATTATTGTATTGCTGTCTATTTCTTCTTGTAGTTCTGTTAATATTTGCTTTATATACCTAGAAGCTCTCAGGTTGCATGCATAAATATTTACATATGTTAAATTCTCTTGTTGGATTGACCCCTTTTGTCATCATTTAATGCCCTTTATTTCTTATTGCAATCTTTGTTTTAAAGTCATTTTGTCTGATGTACGCGTAGCTACCCTTTCTTTTGATTTCCATTTACAGGGCACATCTCTTTTCATCCCTTCATTTTCAATCTGTATGTCCTTGCATCTGAAGTGAGTTTCTTGTAGTAGCATATAGAGGAATCTTAGGGTTTCTTTTTTTCAATCTATTCAGTCACTGTCTTTTAATTGGAGGATTTTTTCCATTTCCATTTAAAGTAACGATTGTCATAAAAAAAATCACATAACATAAAACTTGCCATCTTAACCATTTTTAAGTTTACAGTTGAGTACTGTTAAGTATGCTTATATTCTTGTGAAAAAGATCTCCAGAACTTTTATATCTCTCCTTTCCCACATCCCCCTCACTCCCTGGCAACCACCCTTCTATTTTCTGTCTTAATGGATTTGGATACTTCATATAAATGGAATCATACAGTATTTGTCTTTTCATGACTGATTTGTTTTACTTATCATAATGTCCTCAAGATTCATCTGTGTTATAGCGTGTGTCAGAATTTCCTTCCCTTTTGAGGCTAAATAATATTTTATTGTATGTAAATATCACATTGTGTTTATACACTCATCCATTGACTGGCTCTTGGGTTGCCTCCACTTCTTGACTATTGTGAATAGTGCTGCTGTGGACTTTGCTGTATAAATATCTCTTGCTGTTTTAACTGTTGTAGAGCATGGGAATATAAGAAAACCAACCTAACTCACTTTTATGAACACAACCTAATAAATCATGCACACACACACATACACACACTTCACACCACACTCAGTAATATAGATGCATACATCCTAAATAAAGCACTAATGAATGTATCCGTATAGTAAAGGAACAGTAACTACCATTGGACATTTATTGCCCATCCCATGATGCATTAGAACTTAGAACACATTAGCAGACACCTGGGTGGCTCAGTCAGTTGTGTCCAACTCTTGATTTTGGCTCAGGTCATGATCTCATGGTTGTGAGATTGAGCCCCACATCATGCTCTATGCTGGATATAGAGCCTGCTTAAGATTCTCTCTCTCTCTCTCTCTCTCTCTCTCTCTTTCTCTCTCTTTCTGCCTCTCTGCTTCTCCTTTGCTCATATGTGCTCTCTCACTTGTTCTCTCAAAGGAGAAAAAAAAAAAAAAAGGAACTTAGAACCCAGTACCTTGGTCAGCTAGTAAATGGTAGGCTAGGATGGCAGCCCAGATCTACTCAGCTCCAGAGCCCTGATGCATTTGGTGAGTTTGTTGAAAAGGTAACAATGGCCCCATAAAAGAAATCCACTAATATCATATTTCATAGAAGTAGGTCAAAGGAAAAAACACAGACTTAAGAGTCTCTCATGGATAGTAAAGTATTTGAAGATGAAAATCAACATTGTCCTTTATTTTTGAAACTCTTCTAATAAATTAGGGGAAAAAAGAAGCTTTATTAACATAAATCTGAAAGAACACCCAGCATCATTCCTTTATTTTTAAAATTTTAATTCCAGCATAGTTCACCTATAGTGTTACTTTAGTTGCAGGTGTACAATATTGTGTACAATATTGGTGTACAATAGTGACTCAACACATCCAGCATGCATCTTTCTTAAAAAAGAAATAATGTTGTCAGGGATAAGACAGACCCATTCTAACCCCTGTTCTCTCACAGTATCCTGAAAGGATAATCTAGCCAATGTAATAAAGCAGGATAAAAAATGTCATATTAGAAAGGAGACACAGTTTTTAGCTGCAAACTAACTATCTACCTAGAAACCTAGAGATAATCAATGCTGAAAAATGGTTAGACCTAATAGAGAGCAGCAGTTGTCCACTGAAAGACATATATAAACCTTATAAAATAGCTTTCCGAGCACAAGAAGCAACCAGTTGTGATCAAGAGAAAGAAATCTCATTCGTCCTAGCAACCAAAACTGTAAAATACCTTCGAACAAAATTAACAGGAAATGTGCAAGACATACAGGAAGAAGACTACTAAGCTTTTCAGAAGGACATAAAGAACATAAACGGAAAGGCAGATATGCTATATCCCGTGAGGGGAAGACTTAGTGCTTTAAAGATGTTTATTCCTTTTTAATTGATCCATAAATCTAAAATGCAAGTCTATAAAAATCTCATTTTTTTAACTTGGAAATATTCTAAAACTAATCTGGAATAAGTGAAATGACCATTTTTAAAAATTGAAAGAAGAAGAATGTTGGGGGAAATTTTATTACCAGATAACTTGCTATAAACCTGTAAGTTAAAATAATATCATGCTGGTGGTGGACTAATTTAAAAATTAACAAACTTTATTGTTGAAGGAGTTAAGATTTAAAGAGATAAGTTGCCAAAGACCACAGAACTCTAAATGAGCAGTGTCAGACTTCCAAACCCACACTCTTAACCACAACACAATCCTGCCTTCCTAAAATATACACAGATGCACACATTCATAAAACAATGAGAAAGAAGTGCATTAAAATATTAATATTAGTTATCTACAAATGAAGGAATTATGGAGTGATTATTCTTTTTTCCCCCATTTTCTATCCTTTTCTTGAATTTTCTAAATATTCTATGGAGAACAATTTTGCTTTTATAATTGGACAAAAAGGACAATGCCTGCTATTTTCAGAAACCAAAGTTCCACTGCCCCTTCAATGTGGGAATTTGGCCAAGATCTTATTCTTGAACAGCATCAGTGAAAGGGCCTTGGGAATGCTCTTGGGCGCAGCAGCAGAGGCATGTCATATATGGAAACCTTCCATTAGGATGACCTCATTACTGGACCCCATTCAACATAAACCTTGCCTGCAAGAGCTAGCAGAGCTCTTTGGACAAAACCTGGAGGGTGGAGAGCTGAGAAAGAACTGACCTAAAGAAGAGAGAACTGGGCTTTTGGCCTGTAGAAGGCCTCTGCATCCCTCTGGGCTCACCGGGTCTCTGTGATCAGTTCCTAGGGAAGGATTACTTTCCCCGTCTTACTCTCCTCCAAAAAAGAACCCCTGCAATGGCCAAAGGGTTATTTCTGTCTTTTTCCTGAGCCTGAGTGAGAACGTAGGTTGTTACTTGTGTTGGAGAAACGGTAATGGGTTATTAGTGGGTGAAAGAAGTGGAAACATCACCTAGACTAAAGGAAGTAAGGCTATTCTTAGATATTCCTCAGCACTTCCTTGTGGTTCTTTCCCGATTCCTGGCAGCCTCCTCTCTCTACCTCACCTTGCCTTCAAAACAGCACTGGCGCCTTTGCCACCTTGAACAGCTCTCAAGCTCTTAACGGCTCTGCTTGCCATGCTTACACATCTGTGTCTAGAACTTCTCGCACTCAGCCTAATGTCTACACCTCTCCCATGGCTTTGGAGTTTTAAATTATTAGATTTTTTAGGTAGGCTTCATGCACAGCACAGTGCCCAACACAGGGCTTGAGCTCACAATGCTGAGATCACAACCTGAACTGAGATTAAGAACCAGCCCCTTAAGTATTCTTAATTGAACCATGGTGGACTCAGGATAGCTTTATACAAATATTTCAGTTCCCAGTCTTAGTGTTGCTCTGGAAGCACAAGATTATGGCCTTTGGAACTTAAGTGTGGCCTAGGAAGAAACCATATAATGAGGATGGAATCCTGTGTTAGTTTGAACAGTTTTCATTGCACTGGCAGAAATTCCGTTCAAACTGGTGTTCAGGCACAGCTGGACCCAGTGCCCACTATCATCAAGATTCATTTTTTTGTTTTGTTTTTAAAATTGCATCTTTTTTAGTTTTTTATTTTTTTTAATGTTTATTTTTCAGAGAGAGAAAGAGACAGAGTGCATACAGAGGAGGGCAGAGAGAGAGACGGAGACCTAGAATCCCAAGCAGGCTCCAGGCTCTGAGCTGTCAGCACAGAGCCCTATGGGAGGCTCGAACTCATGAGCCATGAGATCATAACCTGAGCCAAAGTCAGACACTTAATCGGCTGAGCTACCTAGGTGCCCCAGATTTTATCTTCTTTAGATGTTCATTTGAAGGAGAGAGCGAGGCAGACAGCACAAGCAGGGGAGGGACAGAAAGAGAGGGAAAGAGAAAATCCCAAGCAGGCTCTGCACTGTCACCACAGAGCCTGACGCAGGACTTGATCTCATAAACAGTGAGATCATGACCTGAGCCAAAATTAAGACTCAGTCGCTTAACTGACTGAGCCACCCAGGTGCCTCTGTTTTAAAAATTTCATTTTTAAGTAATCTCTATACCCAACATGGGACTCTAACTCACAACCCTGAGATCAAGACTCACATGCTCCACCAAGTAAGTCAGGCAGGTGTCCCAAGACTCATTTTGTATTCCTATCTTGGCTCTTATATATACTCAGTGTTTATTCTTTAATTATTTTTCCAATATGGTAGCTTTGATGGCTATAGATTTATATACTATTGTTTTGGTAGTCCAACAAGAAAAAGAAAACCTCTTTCTCCAAAAATTCCCCCCAAAAGTCCTGGAATTGAATTGTTGGGTTATGGGTTTGGTCATGACTTCATCCAGGACCAATCACCATGGCCAGGGGGATAGAATGTTCTGATTGGCCAGTCCTGGGTTATATGCCTATACACCATCTGAACCACAGGCACTGAGAGTGGGAGAGAATTCATCCTCCAAAGAAAAATCACGATGCTATTAAGAGTAGACGGAGGAGTGGATGCTGGGCAAGCAAAGGCAACAGATGTCTGCAGCAGGTGCCTGGGAGAAAAAGCGAGGTCCTACCTTCGCCACTGTGGGCAGTTTGACCTAAGGTGAGCAAACTAAGAAGACAGAACTGGGAACACCAAATTCTACAGGCTTCAGATAGTAACATTAGAATCATGAGGTGGTGACCCCTTCACTCCCAAAAAGGCATGTCACACATCCAGGCCATGGGTCTTCCGTTCATTGAATTTGCATTTAGTGAGCACCTATTTTGTGCAGAGCACTGTTTGAAGTACACAGAAGTAAATGCTGTCCTCCCTGTCTTTAAGGAGTGGATAGTGGAGTAAGACAAAGGAACCACCTCCCAGGAAACAGCACAAGAGCAAATTGTTCCTAACTGATGAGTCTACACAGGGCAGGCAACTTCACATGAGTGTGGAGGGAACCCAAGCAAGGGGGGGATGAATGTTTTCACTTTATGCTCTACTTTTATCATTTAACTCATACTCTATAATTATAATTTATTTATACTCTACTTTAACTCTTTCAATAAATATTTACTGTATGCCTACCAAGTGCCAAGTCCCCAGACTCTGGATACCTAGCAGAAAGGTTTTCCAGGATATGTAAAATATTAGGAAGAGAACATAAATCAATTGAACATGGGGGCAAGTGAGTATAGAATACAAGGATGCAACAACGTGGATCCAGTGATAGAGCAAAAAATATAATCCACGATCACTTACATTCCCACTGTGGATGAGCCCAAGCAACACATAGAGGGTTCTGTTTTGCCATGTAAGAGATGGCACAATATAGAGCAAAATATGTGCATATTATATATATAATATAGGGGCACCTGGGTGGCTCAGTCGGTTGAGCGTCCCACTTCGGTTCAGGTCATGATCTCACGGTTCATGGGTTTGAGCCCTGCATCGGGCTCTGTGCAGACTGCTAAGCTCAGCCTAGAGCCTGCTTCAGATTCTGTGTCTCTTTCTCTCTCTGCTCCTCCCCTGTTCACTCTCTGTCTCTCAAAAATAAATAAATGTAAAAAAATTATATGTAATATATAATGTAGCAGGTACAATATGTAGTAAAGCACAATATAGAGTAAAAAGGGAACTCTGCTGGAACTCAGGTGGGTGCAGGCATTGGGGCAGAATATAGTACTAGCTGTCTGCTAACCTAGCTTAACCTAGGTGGCGGGCTGCACGAATTTTAAACTCCAAGTTCCTTTTCAGTGACATTTTAATAATATTTAATGACAGCAAACTTGGAATTGTAATTGTTGGCAAGTGATTGGGGGTGCAGCTGCCAATCTTTATTGGTGGCCGAGTAAGATCCGAGGCTCTCAACTTTCAAACTGTTTTTGTTTTGTTTTAATACAGCTCACCAGAGTTTAGTAAGACAGCCTGTGGGCCACTTACTACGTTGATTCCCCCTTCACAGCAGAAAAGGAACTTGCTGTAACCACAAAGGGTTTCTGTACAAGCAACTTTGGGGAGTCGAAATTTGGAGACAACTATGTGGTTGTCTCCTTATTTATGAACTTGGGAAGAACATGGGAATACCTACCCAAAACTAATCTTTGAGGTTTTGATCTTGTAGCCTTTCTTTCTTTCCATAATTGGCTAGCAGGGTCTGTTGTATATACAAACCATTCTTTATGCAGAAAAATAAAGCCCTATCATCAGACTAAAAAAAGAATATTTTTTTTCCTTTCTTCTTCTTCTTTTTCTTTCTTTCTTTCTTTCTTCCTTTTTTTTTTTTTTTATTAACAAGGGGCTATGCAACCAGCCCATCCAAATATAGTATCAATTTTTTTTTTTTAGTGAGTGGAAAACTACTGGTGTTAGAATTCAGCCTGGATCAGCCCTCAGGAAAACTATCCCCCCAGCTCTGGCCCATGAAGTAAAATAGCAGTGCCGAATCAATTTGTCCATGGCCCAGACTGAGGAAAGGTCAATAAAAGTTGCAGATAATTTGATATGATCTTCTTGCCACTGTAGGGCAAAAATTATAGCAGTGACCTGTGGTGGAATTGCTTTTTAAAGACTATCTGCTCCTTATATCCAATGCTCATCTGAGAATTCTGGTTTTCACGACTTGTGAAAGAGCTGGCATAGAATTAATACACAAATCAGCTTTAAAAAATTTTTTTAACATTCATTTTTGGAGAGACAGAAACAGAGTGTGAGTGGGGGAGGGGTAGAAAGCGAGGGAGACACAGAAATCTGAAGCAGGCTCCAGGCTCTGAGCTGTCAGCGCAGAGCCCGATGTGGAGCTTGAACTCACAGACTGCAAGATCATGACCCAAGCTGAAGTCAAATGCTTCACTGACTGAGCCACCCAGGTGCCCCTCAAGTCAACTTTTAATTTGAGTTAGAGGAGGCACAGACTGTTTTCACTCAAGAAAGATGAACTGGATTCTGGGTTTAGCTCAAGAGAGCTAAGTCCAAAGAGTAAAAAAAAATAAATAATAAACACAATCAATAAAACTGGGGATGGGAGCCCTCTGTTCAGGAGAAGCATTCCAGAGGCAAAAAGTCACTCATGGGTGCTTTATTTAGATCAGATTTTTAAATTGTCTGGGCAGTGAATTGGACTCTAGTCAGAGATCAGCTTCATATTTATAAAAATTGGGACAGTTGACCTCATTTCGTGAAAGCCAGAGGAAGTGAACTTCCTGGGTGTTTGTTCCCACACAAACTCACTTTCCAGAATAACAGCTCAAAACCTTGCCGAGTCTGCCCTTGTTGCCAGGGTCCATTCTCACCACAAGGTGTTATTGAAGTAAAGTATTTTTAAGACGGTGAAAAAATGTATTCTAAACTTTAACTTTTATGAGGTCCTAAGTGGCCTTTTTCTATTTTCAGTTTTCACGGCTTCTTCATTTGATGTGTTAAAGGTTGTTTTAGCTAGCCAAGAATTCTTAAACCAAACGTAGGATAAGTAAGACCTGCATTCGCTGTAACATTTTGAAATTAAGACTGATTCTAAATTATCTGCACGTCGTCGTTTTGGGAGAACCTCACCCTCAGACACTTCCAGCAGTTCTCAGTGAATCCCAGCTTGCAAGTTTATTTTTCTCCTCGGCACTAGGGGAGGGCATAACGCTGAGGTTATAAGCAGGCTCCAGAGCCAGACTGACCTGGGATGGATTCCTGGCTTCCTCACTTACTGGCTATGTCATTTCAGTAAGTGCCTTACCCTCTCCAGCGTCAAAATCCTCAACTTTATGAAATGTGAATAATACCAGGAGCAAATGAAAGAATGGATACACGGGGCTTAGTACAATTTGGGGCATATAGACACAACTCGATAAGGGGTAGTATTGATAATAACAATCATGGTAAACGATGAGGCCTAAGCCAGTAGTTTGCTGTGAGTCACCCTTTGGGGACTCTAATTATGCAAGGGAAACATCTCTCTCCTGCCTAGAGAGATGGACAGAGGATCCCAACACTCCAGGGAAACCATAACCCATGATGATACAACATGAAGGGGGACAGTTCCTGCTTTCATTTACAAGCCAACCTTCTGGGTGGGCAGGTCCGAGGGTCAGGCAGATCTTGACTTTTAAAAGAACCATCTAGCAGGGAGGCTATCAGTCCTGCTTTTAAAGCCCTCTAGTCCCATCCATCCCCCTGTCCTTGCCCCACTATGACTCTCCTGCAGCTCTTCCTATCTGAGAATGAGAGTAGGGACCTGGGGCACCATGCTTCAAGGGTTCATGGGAAGGACAGGATGACTGCAGGAGTCAGAGGAAGGCCCTCCTGATAATAAATAAAGGAAAGAGTACATATCCTGGGGGCCCTCCCAGGCCAGCCCAAGTTTGAGACACTTAGAAAGTCAAAGGGGTATAGTCTGTTTCTAGTTTCTCCAGGGTCAGGGTCACTCTAGAGGGCTGGAGGGAAAAGGAGGTACATGTATCTTTTTACTTAGATGTATGATAGATTTCAACATTCTCCTTTTGGCTGTTATTTCTCCATTTAGCACTGGCTGTCAAATGCTGGGTTTCTCATAGCGATCACATGTGGACTTTTCTGTGGGTCCCATGCAAACCGCACCGCCCTACCCAAGCTTGTCACACTTCCTTGATATGGGAAGTCTGGCCTAGTCCAAATGCTCTCCTCTGCCCTTATCCCCACCTTTTCCACTGGAACATCCACAGCCTTTCTCTTGGGTGGGGCATTGGCAAGAACAGCCCAACCACCTTCTCTGTGCCCATTGGTTCTACGAGGACACCCCAAAACTGAGGCTGTCCACTCTGCTCCACAAACTTCCCCGCTGTCTGCCCTATTATTGCCATCCCCCTGGCATCTTCAGGTGGGCTTAAGGCAGATCAGTACAGTCAATGCCCAGTAGACACCCAAATGGAAAAGGCAAACTATTATGGGTACCTGTTTCCTCCAAACTGTCCTCTTGGAATACCCCCTCCCTTGTGGGTAGACCCCTCCCCCTCCACAGAGTGATAGAGGGAGCCCCTTGCATCACAATACGGCTCTTCCCCAAGGCTGGGGACTCAGCTGGGAAGACTCAGTCTCCTCCTTTCTCTGGCTTTGCCCTGTAGGTACCTGGGGGTGAGGACACCAGAAAGTAAGTTGGCTGAGCTACCTCTCAGTCAACCCTAGGGGAGGTGTTGGCTCCATTTTTGGCCGTCTCCTAGAGCCTACTGTTTGCAGTTGGGGCCATAGCAATAATTTCAGGGAAACAAAAATATTCACTCAACATTCTGTAGCAGATAAGATTTTATCCTGTTATTCAAATACTCTGTATCTTTCTTGATTTTTTTTATCTCCTTGTTCTATCAGTTACTGAGAAAATTGTGTTACTCCCAGTATGATTGCAAATATATTTATTTCTCCTTTTTGTTTAATTTTGCTCTCTCTACACACACACACACACACACACACACACACACGTTTATATGTATATGTATGTATACATACATATATACAAGTGCTACTAGGTGCATACAAATGCAGAAGTGTTACATTCTCTGGTGGACTGCTACCTCTTTCCTTCAGGACTGCTCCTTGCCTTAAAACATACTTTGCCTGATGTTGGTATAACTTCCTTTTGACTAGCACTTCTTACTTTCAACTTTACTCAATCTTTGTGTTTAAGGTGCATCTCTTCTAAGTAGTCAATTATCAGTTTGATATTAAATATCCAGTCAAACAATCTTTATCTTTAAATAGGAATATTTACTCAATTTAAATATAGTGTAATTACTGATGTATTTGGGTATAGGCTCACCACATACCATTTGTTTTCTATTTTTCTCTTTTCTTCCAGGAAGATCAGTCTTTTCTGTTGAGGTCATTGTTGCCTGGCTAAGACCCATCCCTATTGTGGAGGATAATCTGCCTAAGTCAAAGTCTACTGATTTAAATGTT
Source organism: Suricata suricatta (assembly GCF_006229205.1). NCBI lineage: Eukaryota > Metazoa > Chordata > Mammalia > Carnivora > Herpestidae > Suricata > Suricata suricatta. The sequence continues at coordinate 116,646,911 of NC_043703.1, forward strand.
TTATCTTTTTTTTCTTTTTATAAGAAACATACTAAATATTTTTTAAATATTTATTTTATTTTTGAGAGAGAGAGAGAGAGATTGAGTATGAGTGGGAGGGGGGCAGAGAGAGAGGGAGATACAGAATCCGAAGCAGGCTCCAGGCTCTGAGCTGTCAGCACAGAGCCCGACGCGGGGCTCAAACTCATGAACTGCGAGATCATGACCGGAGCCAGTTGCATGCTTAACCTACTGAGCCACCCAGGTGCCCCAATGTTAGTTTCATCTTTAAAATATCTCCACAGAGGGTCTGACTGTGCAGAGCCTGCTTGGGATTCTCTCTCTCCCTCTCTCTCAAAATAAATAAATAAACAAATAAACCTAAAGTAATAATAATAAAAAACCTCCAGAGAAACACCTACATCGATGTTTGGGGCCACATATCTGGGTACTGTAACCTAGCCAAGAGGACACATAAAGGTGACCATCAGGTCCAGCGGAAAGCCCAGAGTATTTGACAGGCCCCTACCCCCAGTGGCTCTGAACTCCCTAGCCCCATAAGTCTGCCAAAAACATTGATAAGCTTCTTACTCAACAACTTCTCCTCCTCCTCCTCCTTTTTAAAGATTTTCTTTTTAAATAATCTCTACACCCCAACATGGGGCTTGAACTCACAACCCTGAGATTAAGAGTCACATGTTCTTCCAACTGAGCTAGCTAGGCACATTGCTTCTTGATCAGCTTCTTCTTCTTTTTTAATTAGAGAGAGAGAGAGAGAGAGAGAGAGAGAGAGAGAGCGAGCACGCTTGTGAACCAGGGAAAGGGTCAGAGGGAGAGAGAATCTTAAGCAGGCTCTATGCTCAATGCAGAATCTCACGCAGGGCTTGATTCCATGACCCTGGGATCATGACCTGAGCCAAAATCAAGAGTCAGACACTCAACCAGCTGAGCCACCCAGGTGCGCCAGAACTTCAACTTCTTGGTCTCTTCCCTGTGCTGCTCTAACATGGAAAGATGTCTCAAGAGGAAGATGGCACATAATATCAGATTTGCCCAGATAAGATTCCTCTCTCTAAAAACCTGGCATTTTATGTCCTACTTGCTTTGGTAGTTCTGGGTATCTACAATGAATAACTCTTTTCTTTTTTAATGTTTATTTATTTTGAGACAGAGAGAGACAAAGTGTGAGCAGGAGAGGACCAGAGAGAGGAGACACAGAATCCAAAGCAGACTGTAGGCCTGGGGCTGGAACTCACCAAGCATGAGATCATGACCTGAGCCAAAGACGGTTGGTTAACCTACTGAGCCACCTAGATGCCCCATCCCAATGAATAACTCTTAAACCCAGAACAGAGCAATACTTCCTTAAGATGAAAAATAATGCAAATTATATCAAATAATACTAGAGTAGGGTCCTCAGTGGTGTATTGGAAAGAACGTGCTTCAATATTATCTGTGTAGCTAACAAAGCACAGTCACCTGGACTACACCCACCCCCTCCCCGGGTTTAATGAACCAAAACCTGTGAGATCAGAGGGGATGAGTTGAGAACACTGAATTAGATGCATTTTCATTAAAGACAAGAATGCCATTTGTAGGGGCAAAACATTAAACATTGTTCTGAAAGTTCTAAATAGTGTAATAAGTAAATAAGAGGTAGAAATATTGGTTGAAATAAATATTTTCAGATGATAGATTATCTACCTAGAAAAGAAAAACTTCAAACTAATGAGTTTAAGATGACTAAATATGTGTGTATATGTGTATAAAATAAAACGTTTATATTTCCTATATGTTAGTAATGAGTTAGATGATACAACAAAAATGTATGGGGCACCTGGTTGGCTCAGTCAGTTAAGCATCCAACTTTGGCTCGGGTCAGGATCTTGTGGTTCGTGAGTTCTAGCCCAGTGACGGTCTCTGTGCTGACAGCTCAGAGCCTGGAGCCTGCTCTGGATTCTGTGTCTCCCCCTCTGTCTGTCTGTCTGTCTCTCTCTCTCTCAAAAATAAATAAACATTAAGAAGGCAATATAACAAAAATGTTAATGTAGTAGCAAATAGGGGTGCTTGGGTGACTGAGTCGATTGAGCATTTGACTTCCGCTTAGGTGTGATCTCTCGGTTTGTGGGTTCCAGCCCCTCCTAGGGCTTGCTGCTGTCAATGTGGAGCCCACTTGGGATCCTCTGTCCCTCTGCCTCTGCCCCTCTCCTGCTTGTGCTCTCTTCCTCTCAAAAACAAAACATTCAAAACATATATATACATATAGTAGCAAGTAAAAATCTATTTAAGAAAAACAGAACTGTGCAGGACCTATATGATGAAATCTTTGTGATGTTATTGAGGAAGATAAAGTGTTGAGTAGGTGGAAAGACATAAATGGAAAGTCTAACCATATAAAAATATAAACAGTATATAAATTAGTATAAAATTCATGTAATTCTAGTTAGGATCTCAATTTTTTAAGGGGGACTTGGTGAAAGAATTTTACACAATGGTTTTAAAGTTTTTCTGGAAGAATAAATGAACAGTAATAACCAAGAACTGTTTGAAAGAGAGTAACCATGCAATATATACTTCTGCAGATATTAAAGCCTAGAGCTGTATTTAAAATGGTGAGATACAGGGGTGCCAGGGTGGCTCATTTGGTTGTACATCTGGTTTTCGATTTTAACTCAGGTCACGATCCTGGAGTTGTAGGATTGAGCTCCACATCAGGAGCTGGGCCCTTCTTGAGAGTCCCTCCCTCTGCCCCTCTCCCACACTTACGTGTACTCTCTAAACAAATGAACAAACAAACAAATACAATGGTGAGTTGCTGACACAGAAATAAGTAGGCAGATAAAGGAAGAAAGCAGAGTACAGAAAGAGAACATTTCAAATCATGGAGATGGTATTGACTGGTTTGTAAGTATATTGACCAGTAAACAAATAGTGATGGTTAGTAGCTCTTAGAGGAACAGAGAAGACAGGGAAGAGTGAACCTATCTCACAGTTTACATTAGAATAGATTTCAGCAGGATTCAATAGAGGTTTCCACATAAGATATGAAATAACAAAAGTGGGAAATGTAGGTGAATACGTATGTAATTATGAGTTGATGAATGACTTCTTGAAACATGGCCCAAAGGTACATACCATGAAGGGTAAGACAGATATTTTTATGTCAAAACTTAAAACTTTATCAGAGTAGCGTTTATCTTGGGAGGATTATTGACTGGGAGAAGTTACGTGCAACTGATTTGGTTGTAAAGACTCACTGCACACTTAAAATTTGTATGTATGCTGTTCTTCAGTTTAAAAAAATTTTAAGTAAAACTTCTGGTTGGAAAATGATGCCAAGAAAATAAGTTTTGAAAAAATGATAAACTAAGAAGAAATATTTGCTATGTTGACAATATACAAAAAGTTTATTAACATCTCTAATATGTAGTTATTGTAAATCAGTAAGAAAAGATTAAACACCCTAATAACAATTAAAAATGCACAAAACGAATACATATTGAGAATAAACAAGAAAAGATGCATAGCTCATTAATAACCAAATATAGGCAAATTTACACCCAAGATAGCATTATTTTTTACCTATTAGATTGCAAAGATTAAAAGGTTTGATGCTCTCTAGCTAGGTTGTAAGTAAATGAGCACTCTTGTACTTGAGTGGGAGAATAATTGCAATTACTTTCCAGAGGTCTGGCTTAGCAAAATGATTTATAATTAGTGTGCATTCTACTTGATCAAGAAATTTCTCTTTTTGGAATGATCCAAGGAGATAATCCCACAAGTACACAAGCATAAGTAAAAACATATTCATCACAGTATTGCTTATAATAGTGACAAATTGGAAACTAGTTAGATAGCCAATCAGAAAAGGACTGGTTCAAGAAATACATTGAAATGAAATATATACAGCCAGTAAGATAGATGGTGCTGAGGATGGTGCTGGACAAAGAAAAAAGAAATTCCAAGATACCGCCTTAAGTGGTAAAAGTCGGATTTCTTTATTTCTCCGTGTAACAGACATTTATTGAGAGCCCACATATGGCAGGCCCTCCGCTAGTCACAAGGGATACAGGAGTGAGAAAAAAAAAAGTAAAAGCAATTACTGCCTTCTCGGAGCTAATATTCTAGTGGCAAATGAAAAATAACAAAAACTGAAATAAGTTATGTAGTTATAAAGCAGTGTGTACAGTACAATAGTGTTTTTCTAAATGTGTATTTGTATTGAAAATGTCTGCAAAGAGTTTAGTTCATAGTGGCTTTCCACATGGTGGGGATTTTCATTTTCCACTTCACACTTTTTTTCCCTGAAATGTTTTGAGAGTGTATCCCTTTTTAATCAGAAGAAAGTAAATGAATCTATTCTGACAAAAAGAAAATGGCAAAGAGAGTATCTGAATAAATTATATTTGCTGTTTCCTTCCCCCCGCCCAAAGAAATAAAAAGATCAACAACTCTCAAGTGGAAGAAATTTTTTGACATTAGAAAAAAGTGCTTGGATACAACTCAAAACCACAGTGTGTGGTTGTATAGCCATTGTGGAAGGCCATTTGGAAGTTTCTTACAAAACTAAACACACCCTCACTGTATCATCCTGCAGTCATACCCCTTGGTATACATATGGGTTGACAATTCATGTCTATACAAATACCTGCTCAAGGATGTTTGGGGAAGCTTTATTCATAATTGACAAAACTTAGAAGAATCTACGATGTTCTCCCGTGGGTCAATGGATAAATAAACTGTGGTACCTCCAGACAGTGGGCTGTTATCCCTTACTAAAGGGAAATGAGCTATCAAACCATAGAAAGACATGAAGAAACCTTAAATGCATATGATTAAGTGAAAAAAGCCAATCTAAAAAGGATTCACAAAAACAAAACAAAAAGGCTACATAGTGTGTGATGCCAACTATATGACGTTCTGGAAAATCAAAACTATGGAGACATTGAAAAACTCCATGAGTGCCAGGAGTTGGAGTGGGTGAAGAGGGATGAATGGATGGAGCACAGAGGATGTTCAGGACAGCAAAACTATTCTGTACAACACTTTAATGATGGACACATGTCATCAGACATTTGTCAAAACCTATGGAATGTAAACATCAAAAGTGAACTCTAATGTAAACTATGGTCTTTGGGTGATAATGACATGTCAGTGTAGGGTCATTGATTATAATAAATGTACCAGTCTGGTTGAGGATGTTGATGGGGGGAGACTACGTGTGTGGGGGCGTAGGGCATATATGGTAAATCTCTGCACTTTCTGCTCAATTTTTCTGTAAACTAAAACTACTCCAAAAAGTAAATATTTATTATTATTATTATTATTATTATTATTATTATTATTTTGGAACACACAAGAGATATTACCTCACACCCATTAGGATGGCTGCTATAAAAAAATGTCGGTGTGGATGTGGAGAGATTAGAACACTTGTACACTGTTGGTGGAAATGTAAATTGGTGTAGCTGCTGTGGAAAACACGGCGGTTGTTCCTAAAACAAACTTAAAATAGAATTTCCATGTGACCCAGCAATGCCACTTCTGGATCTATATACCCCAAAGAATGGAAAGCAGTGTCTTGAAGAGGTTTTTGTACATTCATGTTTAAAGCAACATTATTCACAGTAGACAAGAGGTAGAAATAAACCAAGTATCCTCCGATGGATGAATGAATAAGTGTGATATATACATGCAATGGAATATTGCTCAGCCTTAAAAAGGAAGGAAATTTTGACACATGCTACCATGTGGATGAACCTTGAGGACATTATGATAAGTAAAATAAGCCAGTCACAAAAAGACAAATACTGTACGATACAACTTACATAAGATACCCAGGGTTGTCAAAGTCACATAGAAAATAGAAGGGTGGTCTCTAGAGACTGGGGAAAGTTGTTTCATGAGTACAGTTTTGTTTTTGCAAGATGAAAACATTGTGGACTTGCACAGTAAAGTGAAGTACTTAACATCACTAATTGTACACTTAAAAATGGTTAAGATGGGAGTGGCACCTGGGTGCCTCAGTTGGTTAAGCACCGACTTTGGCTCAGGTCATGATCTCACAGTTCATGGGTTCAGGCCCCACACTGGGCTCTGTGCTGACAGCTCAATGCCTGTAGCCTGCTTCAGATTCTGTGTCTTCCTCCCCTGCTTGTGCTCTGTCTCTGTCTCTCTCAAAAATAAATAAACATTAAAAATTTTTTTAATGGTTAAGATAGTACATTTTATGTTATGTATAGTTTACCACATTTATTTTATTTTTTAAAATTTTTTTAGTGTTTTATTTATTTTTGAGACCGAGAGAGACAGAGCATGCGAGGGGGAGGGTCAGTGAGAGAATCCGAAGCAGGCTCCAGGCTCTGAGCTGCCAGCAACGAGCCCAACGCGGGGCCTGAACCCACGAGTGCGAGATCATGACTTGAGCCGAAGCTGGATGCCCAACCGACCGAGCCACCCAGGTGCCCCAATTTACCACATTTAAAAATAAAATTAAAAAAACAAAAGAAGCACCCAGCCTTCTTAAGAATGTTATGAAACACAGCAAAAAGGAAAGAACTTTGATTACATAAACTTCAATAAGGTGAGTCTACCAGACAAAATCAAAAGGCAAATGTTAAATTGGAAGGAAGATACATATTTGCAACTGTTGGCATAGGCTAAAGGCTAACAGTAATCACTGATGAAATACACCAAGAACTCTTATAAGTCAAGAAGATTAAAGTGAACCATCCAATGGAAATAGATGTGAACCAGCCATTCTCAGAGAAAGACCAAAAAAAAAGTTAATAAATGCCAAATGATTTCATTCTCATTAGTTACCCCAAAATTTTACATTTTAATTTTAAAACAAGAAGGTGGCAGGCCACCTGGCTGACTCAGTAGAGCATGCAACTCTTGATCTCAGGGTTGGGAGTTCAAAGCCCCACACTGGGCATGGAACCTACTTAAAAAAATAAAAAATAAAACAAGAAGGTGCTAAGTTTCTCCTTTTGGATTAGGAAAAATTTGAAAGATGGCTAATTGCCACATAGTTCTTTAGGGCACAAGGAGAGCCAGAAAGGCTCAGCTGGACAACTACCTGCAGAAGGAAACAAGATGCAAACACCAATTTCCAATTTTTCTTTAAAAAAAAAAAGCCATGTGTGTTATTACTTTCATAAGCAGAGGGAAAAAACAATTCTAAGGTGATGAATCAAACGAAGGTTAGCATGTTTCCAAATCTAATAAATATAATGAACAAAAAAATTCACTGAAAAAAATCATCGAAACTCAGTGTCTGAAGAATGTGAAGAAGGAAGTGGTCTCAGACACTAATGGCAGGAGTGTAAACTTCTACAACCTTCTCATAAGACAGTTTGGTAGTTTCCTCCAATATTTCAAATGGTTGTCTGATCAAATAATTCTGCTTTAAGAAAATTTATCATATAGGTACACACAAAAGCACATATATAAAGTTTTATTAATTTCAGCAATGTTTACATAGGGAAGAAATTGGAAGTGATCTGAGAGTCTGTCAATAGGATATGTTTAAATAACCCATAATATACCCCTACTATGGAAAACTATGCTTAGGTTTAAAAAATTACCTGAACTGATTTGGAAAGACATCCAAAAATGTTATTAAGAGAACATGGCAAGTTTCAGAACAGTTGTAAAGAGGGGCCTGGGTGGTTCAGTGGGTTGAACTTCCAACTTTGGCTGGGTCATGATCTCCCAGTTTGTAAGTTCCAGCCCCACATCAGACTCACCGCTGTCAGTGCAGAGCCTGCTTCCGAGCCTCTGTCCTTTCTCTCTGCCCCCACCTCCCCGCCTCTCAAAAAAATAAAAACAAACATTAAAAAATTTTAAGAATAGTTGTAAAAACATGTTATAATTCCATTTTTATAAAGTAATAGAAAATGTAGAAAAATCTGAAAAAAGAAGGAATACACATCATACTGTTAACTGTGGTCATCTCTGATTCAGGTCTGTGTGAGATTGCAGGAGATGTTTGTTTTCTAAAATACACATTTTCGTACTCTTGAGGTTTTTTGCATTGATTTTTGAAACTGGGGGGTGGGGGGACAAATTTAAGGGTGGGTTTTCGCATAGTATAAAATATTGAGTACTGGAGGTACTTGGTTTAGCCTCTTTCCTCCCAACCCCTCCTTCTGTCTATCAAAGTCAAGGCAGACTGCACCTCCCTAAGAATTTCCTAAGAGCTTCAGTTTATTCAGTTATCTTTCCTTTGTGATCTCTGGGCTCTTTGGACTCTGAATCACAACTAACCCCCTTTGATCATAGGCTTTTTTACTGTTTACCAGCTGACTGTGCAAGCGATGTGTGAACATCCGGCCTCAGTGCTAAATGCTTACCAAGAAACAGAGCCAACCCTGACACTGTGAAGGGAAACGATGCCTCCTTTGGATTCCTGATCAGGACAAGAGAGACTACTGCCCTGTCCCCACCCAAGGAGGGAGACTCGGGAGAGGAGCTCATGACGTGGGCACTAGCTCTCAGCTGCTTCGGCCAGTGAGGACTGACAGCACTCCGTCCCTGCTGGACAGCTCCCACTTTATTGCTGCCTTGCAGGCCCCATCATCTAGTGAGGGCTTTTCCAGGAACCTGAAAGGCTCAGGGAAGTTTCCCATGGGGCCTGGAGTTTAGACTTCACAATAAGCACTCAGTTCAATTGTCAAAACGTAAGTATACCTCATGATGTCTACAGTGTCCCTTCTCCAAAGGGGACAATCACAAGCCCTCATGTAAAGCCTTCCCTAACCTAGCCTCTGAATTTTCCTCCTCTGAATCCACATCTGTTAATCCTCAGTTAATGAAGAAGACAGACCTGCATCAGGCTGCTGCACCAGGTCATCCAAAACCATGTAGAATTCCCATGCAGTATCCCCAGAGTGGGTGCAGTTGTGCCTGTCTGGACAGCTAAAAGCTGAAGGGAAATGGCATTCATACCTGGAAAAGAAGTCCTGTGTGCCCTACTCACCCGCTGCTCACCCCCCACAAGCTCCTTAGTCTTGGGCTGAGTCACGGGGTGGGGATGGGGGAATGTTCCCCAGGACACCTTAAGCAGGTATTTGATGCATGCTTCTTCTGTTGAAGGGTAGGTATCCTGGGCACCCCAGAGTTTCTGATTTCATCCATTTGGGTGAAGCATGAGAATGTGCATTTAGGTTACCCTGTCATCCGGGCGCTGCCTTCCAGTTAGGCTGGTGCCCTTGGGAATCACTGGATTTGAAGATGGGGCAGAGTCAGGAAGTCTAGTCAGATGGCTGTGTCAGGACCAGGGCCTGAAGCAGAGGGGGGCCAGCAGGGGTGGGAGGGAGGCTGCAGAGCTGAGGGACATCTCCAAGGGGAGGCCACCAGGAAGGGAGCCCAGCTGGCCGCAGAGCATGGGGGGTGGGGGTGTCTAGACTGACTTGGAGTTTCTCACCTGAAGGACCAAAGGGAAAGATTCTGAGGTTGAAAACCCAGGAGGCACAGTAGCATTGAAGGGAGGGGACAGGGTTCAGGTTTGCAGGGTCATCTGGGTAGAGATGCCCAATAGGCACTGGGTCATTTCAGTCTGGATTTGGCAACAGGTGTGAGGACTGTGGGAATGCGTGAGCGGAGGGTACTTGCCACAGAGCTGATGGCTGATCGTGTGGGCAGTGAAACAGCTACCCAGGGAGAGAACATGACTTATGAGAAGAGCAAGAACCACAGGACTGTGGAAACTTCTACAAACTTGTGAGTCTCATTAGGTGTGGTAAGACAGCTCCCTTGGTCTGTAATTCCCCCAATTTAGGGATCAGAAGAGGAAATCCAGGAAGGTAAGGGAAATGATAGGGGACAGTGAAGTTCCAGAGGGGACTGAAGGTGTCCTTGGATGCCCAGGTTGACTCAACCCAGCATTTAGTAGCTCGTGTGAGGAGCAGTGGGTAAGGAGGGCACATGGGATTTCTTTCTGGATGGTGTTTCCCTTCAGCTTTTAGCTGTTCTGCGCTTGCACCAGATGAGACATGAGTGCACCCACTGTGGGGTACAGCATGGGTGTCCCAGGCCGACCTGGGGTGGGGATGGGGCAGCAGGGCTTAAGGAGGGAGGTGTGGAGGGAGGAGGCCCACTGCCATTCTTGGTATGGTTCTCTCTCCAGGAGCAGAGCCGTATCTGGCCTCACTCTGGGCAGCTTATAAGGCCTGGTGTGAGTTTTGTTGATGCAAGTGCAGCATAAAAGGAACAAATCCGCCAGCACCAGAGCTGTTGCCACTGGAGTCCTTTTGCATACATTTCTCAAATGATAATTCATTCTACCCAGCCCCCTTCCCCACCCCCCAAGGCCGATTTATTGAAAAAAACACCTTATATGGTAATATTGTTAACACACCGTCAGCTGGCCTTTTTAGGGACTCTGTTTAAAGAAGATCCGCCTCTGGGGTTTTATATTGCTCTGGTATTTATGCCAAAGACACACCAGCCCTCCGTCACTGGGAGAAGGATCTCTCGCACACTCGGTGAGTACTGCACACACAGCTTCTGCCATCCCTTCCTTTCTGAGGCTGCCTGGCCCCCTGAGTGCGGGAGGCGCCTCCAGATTGGCCTGGCTTCCGTGACGCTGGCCCAGCGCAGACGTCAGGGCACTCGGTGGGCAGTGGGGCCTCTGAGCCTGCTGCTGCCTTCCAGGAAAAGGCATTTCTGGCCACGGGGCATCCTAGACATCCCTGCGGCTAGGTGGCGGGTGGGACATAACACCTATGGTCTCTACTCCCCCTGGTCACCTGGGCCACTGCAGACCCATACCTTCATGTCCTTTGTCATGGCTCAGAATGTCTGAGAGGCTGTTTTAGGGGAGCAGATGCTTTGCAGGAAAACAGCTTCTTCAGTGGTCCGAGGGTCCATGACATGTCTGTTGGGAATGGAAGTGTGTTTTCTTCAGTCCCCTTGTGGGTCTCACTATTCTCCAGTTCATACTTGGCTGAGATGAATGGAGAATTTCTCAGTCCTTGAAGATTCCAGGGTCACTGGGGGATGTGGAAAGTCAGGGTTGGGGCACGGGCAAGTGTCCTGCGGCATCATGCAGATTTAGGGCTGGCGGGAACAGGAGAGCCATCTAATTCATTCTGAAGACACTGAGGCCCGGAGAAGTGACCTGCCCAAAAGGCTCACACCCAGCTGGGAAACCACCTACCAATGCCTTCCTCCTCCCTTCCCATCCCCCTGCACCACACTCACACACAAATCATTAAGAGGGAAATGAGACCAAGGGACTGTTTCCACTTTTGTGACCCCAGTCTACTAACATCTGTTTGTGGCTGCGGCAGGTTGGTACAGTGGTGGAACCTTTAGGGGCAGACTGCCCAGCTGCCAGAGTCACTCAGTGACCTCAGTGTTCTCACCTGTAAAATGGGAGTGCAAGTAATAATACCTACTTGGCAGTGCTGTTGAAGGGATTAAATGAGATAACACATTTATAGGGTGCTCAGCTGAACACTGTCAGGGCCTGGCCCTGACTGCTTTAAGTATCACCTGAAGGGCTTGTTGAAACACAGGTTGTCCTACACCGCACCCTAGTTTCTGATTCGGTAGGCTAGGGTAGGGCTGATAATCTGCATGCCTAATAAGCTCCCAAGCGATGCTGAGGCGGCAGGTCTGGAACCACGCTTTGCACAGGGAAGCACTAAGTGCTTGCTTTTTACTATTGAACAAGTTTAGACTTTGAGGTTAGCCTTTGGGCAGAAAAGAAACTGAGCTTCTTCTGGTGGAGACGGACTAGTACTGGAGAAAAATGCAATGAGCAAGGAGATACTACATGCCAGGTCTGGGATACCAAATGGGCAGTATGACATCATGACTTTGAGACTAGAGTTCTTGTCTCCTTCCCTTTGCTCATCCCACTAACATTTATTGAGTACGTATTATGTGCCAGGTTCTTGCTCCTTAGGAACAGTGTAGATGCTTCTGTGATCACTAGGAGAGATGAACAAACAAACAGTTAAAGCCCGGGAGGAGCCCTCACCCAGCCCAGGAGTTATCTGGGAAGGCTTCCTGGAGGAAGGGTGCCTGAGCTGGGTCCTAAAGTAGACAAGTCCCCATATCAGGGAAGCATGGTCTTTGGATTGATGAAGTGGCTCAACTCCACTGAATTTAGATTTCAAGACAGGAAGCAGGGACGGTTTAGGACAGAGGAGCAGGCAGTGCTGGATTACTAGGGCTTCCTACACTGAAGGGTCAGGCAATGGGGGACCACAGAATCGTGACAGCAAGAGATATGCCCTTTGAAGGGACTGCTCTGTCAGCGGTGAGGAAAGTGGACTAAAACAGGGCGAGAGCGCTACCACAATGCACAGGGGTCCGGAACCGGGGCACTGCTGGGGTGGCGCGGAATTAGAAATAAGAAGGCCTGAGGATTGGTTGGGAGGTAAGTGGGAGGAGCCGGGGTATTGGGCGTGGCCTCCAGGGTGGGCGGTGCTATTCTCTCTCGGGCGGTTCCCAGTAGAGGATGGCGATGAAGGCCGCAACCCCGGAGGTGGAGTCGAGGTGCCAGGGGCCGGGGGACGGGGTATAGATGCCCCGCAGGCAGTCAGAGAGGGGTCTAGACTGGAGCAGAGCCGGGAGAACAAGGGAGAGAGGCTCAGGTAAAAGAACTGGCTCAAACAGCAAATTCCTGAGAGTCAGAAATAATACTAACCAGAAGTTATTTTAAATTTAATTAAGTATACCAACCAAGTCAAGATAACATAAAGTTGATTAGAGGTGCTGCTGCTAGAATTTCCCACCACAGGAGAGTTTTTCGTTATGTTATTTCTCTCTGCCAGGCTAATTGCATGGATATGTGCATCTGCAGATTATTACAGGCAGCTGCTTAATGTTGTTTGAAGCCCTCCAAAATATTTCTCCAACTATTGTTTGAAGTCCCACCATCTGAGAGGCCTTCCTTTTAGGGCTTACATTTTGCACTGCAATGAAAATGCCTTTGGAAAGTGGCATAAATTCAGTTTTCCCTTCAGTAATCATTGATTTGTGAAGTGCATGGTTCAACTCCTTCCAATATGACAGACTTCATTTATGGGAGCAAGTTCTGATGGAGAAGAGTAAGAGGGATCATAAGAACTATGATTTTTGCAATCCTTTACAACAGGTCTTGGCAAACGTTTTCTGAGGAGGGACAGAGAGTAAATATTTTACTCTTTATAAGTCTAAAACTTTCTACGGCAACTGCTGAAAGCTGCCATCGTGGGGATGGCGGCCATAGATAGTCTGTAAGTGAACCAGTGTGGCCATGTTCCAATAAAACTTTATTGATAGGCCCTGAAATTCAAATTTCATATAATTTTCACAGGTTATAGAATATTATTCTTTGCTGTTTTTTGCAACCATTGAAAAATGTCAAAATCATTCTTAGCTAGTGGAGCACACAAAAACAGGCGCTAGTTTGCCGACCCCAATTTACAATTATAAAGCATTTTTGAAATAATGGTTTTTCATTTGCTCCATGATCCCAGGAGATAGATGTTAACCTTTCCATCTTACAGTTGAGGAAACTGAAGGCCAGAGGGGGATTCAGGGGAAGGGGCCCTGGGAAGCGGTGCCCTGAGGGAGAAGGGGAAAGAAAAGGGAGCTGGAGGGAACTCTGAAGCCAAATCTTGTCTCCTCCAGAGTGACAGGTTGGGGGGGCAGGGGACTAATATCTCTGCCCTCCTGTTTGCCTGAGGGTGGCCAGGGAGATGAGTGAGCTAAAAAATTTTTTGCACTCATTATGTCTTTGGGTTTTGGCCACCCTGAGGGGCGGGGGTGGAGCTGGATTTCAAACTCTGTGAAATCCTCAGTGAAGACCAGATGTAGTATGCGCTGAAAGAGCCAGAACAATTCTATTGGCTTTCTGTGAGCACAGCGTGGTTGTGACCCCAGGAAACCACAGTGACTTTGGCTCTGATTCAGCTGACATGCTCAAGCCTAGCCACAGATTACCAGCAAGCAGCTGAGGAAGGTCTAGAATTTCTGTTGGCAAAGACATTCCAGGAGAGCCTGGCTCCAGGGTGAAAGCCTTCTTCCCAGGCAGTGTGGGGCCCCGTGGAGGCCCCGCTCCAGGCCAGCAGTCCTACCCCTGCTTTCACCTCTGTCACTTCTCATTTGGTTCTGACTTTTAAAAAGCACATTTAAATCCAGCTAAAGTGCTGCAGAATGGCTTTGTTGACTTGACAGCTTTAAGTTGCTTTGTGGCTTGTCTCAGCTGCTGCTCGGCTTGGGAAACAAAGTCCAATACTCCCTTTCTGTGTGTGGAGAACTCAGCGGGAGACAAAAGGGTTCATTGAAAAGCCAGACAGGCTTGAACTACAAATCACACCAGAGAGAGATGCTGAGGGGACGCTAGAGGGAGGTAGTCACAGAGGTGGAGCCTTGCCTCGAGGCCACCTTCCAGCTTTTGAGTTGGTTTTCCCCTCACGGTAGACCACCTGCCAGAACAGGGCAGCACAACTGTTTGGTGAGCAGCTTGTGAAGAGAAAACTGTCCCCATGTGATTCAAATCAGGCCCGTGTGAGCAAGCTGTCAGGAGAGTAGACTGTGAGGACACAGGGATCCCAGGGGCAGGGCAGATCAGGTCTGGGAAGGGACCACTCAGGTGCTGGTGTGATCACCCAACATTTATTGAGTACCTACTGTCTGCTAAGCACTGAGTTAAGTTCGGGGACTGTAAACGTAAACCCAAACTTAGTCCTGGCATAGGAGGGGTGCAGAGGCTCAGAAAGAGAAGTGAACACAGATCCTTTTGTTTAGGGCTTTTCCTGCCAATGGCTTTAGAAAGATAGAGAGGCAGAAGCAAAAACACCAAACATGGAGAAGTTAGGACAGTTTCACTAAGGAAGGTGGAAGCTTCTGGCCTTGGAACCTGTTCTGAGTTGATGCTAGCCCTGCCTCTTCTTGGCTGAGAGACCTTGGGCCAAGTTCTGTCCCTTCTCTGAGACTTGGTTTCCAAATCTGTAAAATAGAAATAAGAATATCTTCCTTTGGGGATTTTATGAGTGAGGATTAAACAGATAATCTATGTGAAGAGTCCCACATTTTTAAAATTAAAAATACATTTTTACCAAAAATGGAAATATGGAAAATACTGGTATGGTTCACCTCGCAATGCCGCTCACCCCTTTTCTGTTGCATTCACTGTCCTGTGCTCTCCATTACACGAAGGTTTCTGGCAGTTAGTTTACAAACCAATTTATTATTCAACAACTTCTTTTCATATTAGGTGACTTCTAATGTTTGGTTATTTTAAGCTGTGCTAAACTAGCTCTTAGCCAAACATTTGCACTCACCCATGAGGATTTCCCAAGGATAAAATCCTAGAAACGACTTTGTGGAGTCAAAAGTTAGGTACATTTTTAAGACTGTTGACAACGTTTTTCGAATTCCCCTTCCGAAATGCAGTACAATTTGACACTCCTCAGCTGTGAATGCAAACCCACCTCCCCACGCACTTGCCAGCTGACGGGGAGGGGGTGGGGGGCAAGACTCAGACATGGGATTCCAGCTAGAGGTGGTGTTAGCTTTTCTCCTGGCCACAGAGCACTACTCCCTGCCCGCAGGACCCCACGGCCTGCTTACAGATGGTGAACAAGAGCTATCACAGTTCGCTTATTTAGACCCACATGCAAAACCTCGTATTTACCCTATCATGTTTAATATTATTTGACTTGGCTCCTTTTCTCCGTTTCTTAAGATCATCTTGGGTTTTGATTCTTCCATCCAACATATTTAATATTATACTCTCTTCCAGCTCTGAAAATTTGATGGGCATGTACTCCATATTTTCATCCAATGCATTTATAAAAATGTGTGACAAAGGACTAAGAGTGGCACCTGGAGGCATATTGCTGCCTCCAGGTTGATGTTGGCCCAGTAATTAACACCTTTCAGTGACAGTAATTCAGGCAGCTGTAAATATGCCTAACTGATTTATTGTCCAGCCCACATGGTTTTATCAATAGGGATATCACAGGAGACCTTGTCAGAGCCTGTGATCAAGTTAAGGTCAATGGCTCCCACCTTCTCCTGCATTCCCAGCCCACAGCAGTCCTGGGGGGAGAAGGGAAGGCTCTCACTCTGTCAGCATTTGTTCTTGGTAAACCCTAGTAATTATAAGAAATCACTGCTTCTTTAACAATGCTTTTTTCTTTAATAGTGCCTTTTGGAAACCTGCCTACCTTGCGTATCAAGATTAACTGATGTTTTCAAAATCTGCTTTCTTTCCCTTTTTGAGCATTAGAACAGACTTTGCCCATCTTCAGTTTTCTGACATCCCTTCATTTTCCACTCTTCTAACGAGGTAGGAAGTTAGGGATCTTCTCTGCAATCCAGAAACTGCTCAGACCAGACACAATATCATTTTAAGCAGCTTGGGGAAGTGATCTCCTTCAATCTCCATTTCATCTCACACCTTGATTTCCTGTTTCCCATGTTTGGTCTATCTTTGTTATTCTAAAGATCCTTCTCCATGACACCCATTGATTAATTTGCTCCTTTATTTGGATGACAAACATTTAAGAGCGTACTCTGTGCCAGACATTGTGTTGGGGACACTGAAGAATCACGGGAGAACAGGACAGACCCAGCTCCTGCCTTTGCAGAGCTATGAACAAATGGGGCCAGGATATGCAGAGTTGATCATTGCTCATGCAAGTTCAAGGTGCTGTGGGGCCAAGAAGAGGGGCTACTGAGATACTTGTGGGCCAGAGAGGCCTCATGAAAATGCTGTGTCCAGGCAGAGGCCTAGTAGGTGATGGAGTTAGAGTAGCAAACAGGTAAGGAGAGGGTCCTCCAGACCCTACGTCTCAAGGTCCAGCAGGGAGGGAAGATGACACAGTTCAGAGAATGGAAAAAACGTCCACATAGGCAGTGAGAAGGCCAAGAGGAGGCAAGAGGGAAGATGAGCCTGGAGACACAGGTCGGGCCAGACCCTGGGGGGCTCTGTGGCTTGAGTCAGAGGGTTGGGACTTGAACCATGGCCATGGGGAGCTCCCGGGGGAACAGAGACACAGGCAGAGCTGGATTCAGGAAGTCACAGCAGCTTCTTCCCTGATGTGCAGTCTGCTTTGAGCATAGCAGGGAAGAGCTCCCTTTTAGCCTTAAAATTGTGTTACTGACCTTCTGCTCAGCCTTGACTTTGCCTTTCTGACCTCCTATTCACAGACTGGATCTCTATCTCCTCCTTGCCTTGTCCTACCTTTGACGAGAGGCCAAGGAGGGGCCAGGATCATGAGTTTCTGTAGCGTTTATCTCCTTCCCAGCCTGTGGTCGAATGTTCTGAATGAAGCTTCCAGGCACCTTCCTCCTCAGCGGCCACCTTCTCTTTTCCCTAGACTGCTGAGAGTTGGCCTCCCCGAGCCCAGGGCCTTTCTGTCTTCTACCCTGTCCCCCCACACCCCCCCAGGCCAGGAGGCAGTCTGCACACCCTCCCCTGAGCTCCTGTTGTCTCTCCTTTGTCACTGAGTGCTGTTTTTTAGCCACCCCGAAAGAAAGAAAACCTGCAACAGATGTGGGAAAAATGAATGCCCTCCCCACTTTGCAGGAGTCACAATGCAGTGATGAGCATTAGCAGACAAACTACTGCTTTCTCCATCCGAAGAGGCAGGGATTGGGCTTCCTGTCCAGGATCCTCTCTCCTCTCAGGCCGCCCTTCCTCCCCAAGCTGCTTCTAATGTCCTCATCCTATAAAGATATCCATCCTATTAGATTAGTCATAGGTAGCACCAGTCACATTAGACCAATGACTTCATTTTGCCTTAATCACCTGTCTAAAGACACTATTGCAAATATGGCCCCCCTGTGACACACTGGGGGTTAAGACCTCCACATATGACTTGGGGCAGTGGGGATACAATTCAGCCAGGACAGTATGATAGAGGGAAGAAGTCTGGCTGCCAGCAAATGGGAGTCCAGGCCATGCCTGCTCCCCATGGAATTGGGCCCTGGTTGGAGGTGGAGTCGAGCTTCAGAATCGAGAAGCCTGTCTCCAGCATGATTCTGACAAGTAGCTGACTAGTTCTCTTCTCCCCCTGCCCCTAAGGTGCTCTAGCCCCCGTTCACTTGGCCACACTTACCATGTGTGAAGAGGAGACCACTGCGCTCGTGTGTGACAATGGCTCCGGACTGTGCAAGGCAGGCTTCGCCGGAGACGATGCCCCTCGGGCTGTCTTCCCCTCCATTGTGGGCCGCCCTCGCCACCAGGTATGTGCTCATCTGGACCCAAGGCTTTGAGCCCCAAGGAGTAAGTGCTGTATAGTGGAGACTATCTGAGGTGTGTGTGTGTGTGTGTGTGTGTGTGTGTGTGTGTGTGAGAGCGAGCTTTGTGAGTGTATGTGTTGAGGGTGGAGGACCCTCTTCCAATTAACTAACAAAGCAAGACCCTTCAAATAGAAATATACAGGACCAAGCCCAACACGACCCAGGCATGCAGGGATGGTATTATGTCTGACTTAAGTCTTTGGAAGAAACTTGTAAAAAATACCTGCAAGTAAATAAGAGCTTGGCCCTTAAGAAAGGTACACTCAGTGAATTAACTTGAGATCACAGGCTACAAAAGAGACAAAATATTTCACCAGGGGGAGCACAAAGGAGGGAGAGATTAAACATGAGTGGAGGGACCAGAGAAGAAGAGGCTTTGTGGAAAAGGGATAACTGAGGATAAGGAGGCTCTCCTCATATGGAGAGAAGAGCAGGAGCCAAAATTTGGAGACGTAAAAATGTAAGCAGAGGGTATCCAAGGAGAGCGAGTCGAGCCCTGAGTGTGTGAAGTAAGGGAAGAAGGGTCTGGAAGGCCCTGCTCTCTCGGACAATGATGTGCTCTTAGGAGAGAGGAGAGACAGGCCCACAGGAAACCCTCTACGTTCTCTCCATGCCGCCTCCACACTCGTCAGTACCTGCCTCCCCCTTGTCTCATTCTGTCCTGTGTCCAGGGAAGAAAGATAGCTTGCCTATCTGCATCCTTCTTCAGAGCCCCTCCACTGTCTAGATCCCCCAAAGTGGAGCCCTCAGCCGCTTCTTCCTTGTCTTTTGCATTACAGGGTGTAATGGTGGGAATGGGCCAGAAAGACAGCTACGTTGGGGACGAGGCTCAGAGCAAGCGAGGGATCCTAACTCTCAAGTACCCCATTGAACACGGCATCATCACCAACTGGGATGACATGGAGAAGGTATTGGTGGACTGCCCCCTTTTAGTATAATATGTCATCATGACCTTCGTTTCCTACAGCCCTCTGTCCTGTCAAGCACCTCTAAAATGTGTCTCTTATTCTTCCTTCTTGTCCATCCCCATGGCCACTCCCCACAGGTCTGCCAGGGGCTCTCACTGGACAGTGGCAACGGCTTCCTGATTCCTTTGTCTCCAGCCTCGCCATCCAAGTGAATTCTCTGCACTGCTGCAAAGCTTGTCTTTCTAAAAACAGATCAGATCCTGTCACTCACCTTCTCGGGAGTCTTCGGTAGCTCTTCATTAACCGACAGTAGCTTCCTAACTCCTGTCTGGCATCTGAGGACCTGTCCTACCCAATGCCCAACTTCTTCCTTTCAAACAGCTTTCGCTCCAGCCGGTGCCTACCGCTGCTGCTGCCTCCAGGCGGGCAAGGGGCTTCTCTCCTTTTCATTTCCCTGTCATGACCTCAGGGAGCTGCATTGAAGCTATGTTATTAGGACGATTCTCTAATGAAAGTTCTAAGTAGCACTCTCTAGGGGTTTCTAGAAGCTTGTGTGTGTGCGTATGTGTCTGTGCAAGGAAATGCAGGGGTGAGGGAGAATTTTTAAATGATAGTTTGTGATCAACAAAATCATGGGCAAGAAATGCTAATAGAACCTTTCTAATATTCTTTTGATACGTTCTGCTGACATCTGTCTGAGAATCCTTGTTTTTGCAAGGAGTACCTTTTGAAGTGTCATAGAGTGCTTATCGAACAGACTGCAACCAAAAACGGAGGATATCGCTGTGAAATCTGTCATATGCTCTACTCTTGTCTAAATCCACAGTTCACACCACACCATGGAGGGGCTATGAGCACAGACCCTGGAGTCTGTGGCTAGGAGGTCTGGGAGCGAGTCCTTCCTTCTGTGCCTCAGTTTCTCCATTTGTGTAGATAAAAATACTTCCTTCATTAGGGTTGCTTTGGAGATTGAATGAGGTCCTCAATACAACCCCAAGGCATGGCCATGCTCAGTAAATGCATCTATTACTCAGATGTATCTAACAGAATCTAATTCAAAAACATAATAGACAAAATATTTTAGCATAAAAATATTTTAGCACAGTAATAGCAATGTGTGACCTCTTTAAAGAAATTCCTAAAAATACATTGTACACTCCAAAGAAAAACAGAATAGAGAAAAGCTGTCAAATCTTCCCAAATTAATTTATAGGCTCCTTGCCTTTCTACTAAAAAATCTCACAATTTAAAAAATTGTAGGGGCACCTGGGTGGCTCAGTTGGTTAAGCGTCCAACTTCAGCTCAGGTCATGATTTCACGGTTCGTGGGTTCGAGCCCCCATCAGGCTCTGTGCTGACCTATAGCTCAGAGCCTAGAGCCTGCTTCAGATTCTGTGTCTCCCTCTCTCTTTGACCCTCCCCTGCTCACACTGTTTCTCTCTCTGTCTTGAAAATAAATTAAAAAAAAACATAAAATAAGAAAAAAGGAAAAATTGTATATATTTAAGGTATACAAGCAGATGACTTGATTTACATTTATGTATGTAAGAGTCACCACATTCCAGCTGATCAATGTATCTATCACCTCACATAGTCACTTTTTTACCTCGTACTGAGAACACTTAGGAAATACCCTTTTAGTAAATTTCACATACACAGGACAGTATTGTTACCTACAGTCACTGTGCTGTACATCAAATCTCCAGAATTTACTCATCCTGCATAAGACCCTGTACCACTTGACCAACATCTCCCTGCCTCCCTCACCCCCCTAGCTCTTGGTAACTACCATCCTACTTTCTGCTGCTATGAGTTTGAGTAAAAAAAAAAATCAGAATTTTTAATTCTGCAAGGTAATTATAAAGTATGTTTGGAGAAACAAATAAGGCAAAATTTATGGGAACAAAATGAGTAAGAAAAACTATGAGAAGCTTCCCATGTTCACATATTAAAATATAATATAGTATAAAAATTAAAACAGTTTGGTACCAGCACAAAGGTAAAGATGAAATACATGATAAATGAAATTTTGAATGCCAAAGGGAGAAAAGGATTAGTCAATGAATTATTCCAGGACAACCGATGAGTTATTTGGTAAATGGGAAGTATTTATTGCCTCTACTTTATACCATTTCACCAAACACATATCAACTGATTATAAAAGTTAAATATAAAAGTTCAAATGGTAAAAAAAAAAATACAATATAGTAAGGATGAGCATTTATCAAATTTCTGGTGAAAGAAGTCATAGAGGGGAAAAAATGACAAATGTGATTTTTAAAAAATCATAACTTCTAGTGTGTGAAAAACATAACCAAATATAACAGGCTAAACAATAAGTTGTAAAAAAAATTCACAAGGGCAACGAAGATGAAGATAAACAGCTAATGTAAATTGATCATTAAAGATACAATCTCCACCAGGCAAATAAAAAAAAGGGCATGAACAAATAATTTGCTAAACAGAAATTATAAAAAGTTGCAAATCTGAAAAAGCTTAAACTCATTTGAAAGAAATCTAAATTTTCAAAGTAAAACAATGAGGAATTATATTTCCCTATCAAATTATTTCCTATATTAAGAGTGAGAACCATGGATGTAGGTAGGGGCAAAATGCGTTTTCTTATTCTGGAGAAAAGAGTAAGTTAGCCTCTTTGTTGATAAATAGAAATCAAGAAGTCTTCTGGAGCACCAGCATGGCTCAGTTAGTTAAGCATCTGACTCTTGATTTCGGCTCAGGGCATGATCTTTTGGTTTGTGAGTTCGAGTCCCGTGTCGGGCTCCGCCCTGCAGCGTCTCCTAGGATTCTTTCTCTCCCACTCTCTTTCTATCCTTTCCCCTTCTCTCTCATAAATGTTTTTTTTTTTTAAGTCTTCCAATCACCATGCTAATAGTCTAGTAATTCTACTTCTAAAATTCTTTTCTTTGGAAATGCCCAGAATAGAAAATGGAAAACATAATATGCACAAGATAGCTATGATAGGATTAGTTATAAACAAAAATCAAAGATCCCATGAATAGTAATATGATTAAATATATGATAGCATATAGTGAAATATAGTATAAGCATTAAAATGTTCAATTAATTAAAAATAAATATTTACTGTGAAAAAGGTAATTATATCTGTTACACTCATCAAAAAGTGGCAGGAAACAAGATTGAAGGTAAAAACATAAAAATAGTATAACAATAAATAAATATAAGTATATGAAATAAATAAATGGTGATAGCAATAAATTTGAAAATGCTTAAAGGTGAAAGATTAGTAGGAAGAAAGAGCCAAAATGTTAACTATTACTAGGTGATGGAAATGTCGGAGACTTTTACTCCTCTTAAAAATACTTCGGTAATTTTAAAGTTATCAACATGTTTAACTTTTCAAGTACTTTATAAAAGCTCTAAAAAGTGAAATGAAAATGAAGTGCAGGTATTTGGCCTCAACAGCCAGGACTGGGGTTTCTGGACCCAGGGTCCAGCCTGGGAACCTGCAGCCACAGCAATCCCCCCAGCCGGTTCTGTGACAAAGTGTCTGGGGCACACATTTCAAGAAATACTGACATCACTCAGTTAAGACTCATTGCCATTCACATCTCTGATGTGAAACTTCCACAGACGCGGCCTTGGCGTATGCCGCTTCCTCTGCCGCAGAAGTCCTTCTTGGCCTCTGGAGGCCTGCCTTTGCCTGCAGGGCCCACTCGAATCCCCCAGATAATGAACTGCCTCCTCTTCTACTCAAAATGCAGATGTGTCTTTGTATTTTGTCTTCTCGGGTATTTTTCTCCCGTCTGGACTTTGAAACCGAGATCAAGGGGCCATATCTGATTTCATATCTGTCCTCATCACAGTTAGCACCATCCTAGCACAAAGCTGAGGGTCCACAAATATATGGGTGCCATGGAAGCAAATGACCCAATGCCCTGCCTCTGAGGAAACCAGAGCCCTATTAAGTCCCTGCCACTCTGCTGAATGCCTCTGAAAAAAAAAAGAGTCATGTTTGGTTGTCTTGGATCATTAGACATGGTGAGAAGAAATAGCTTGCTCTAAAGCAGTGATTCTCAACAGAAGCAATTTTGCCTCCTGGGAGATATTCGGCAATGATTGGAAACATTTTTGCTTGTCATAGCTGGAGAGGTTCTACTGGCATCTAGTGGGTGGAGGCCAGGAATGCCCAACACCCTATGATGCATAGGTCAGCCTCCCCGCCCACCCCCTCACCCCCATATCGTGGAAGTATCCAAAATGAAATGTCAAAGTGCTGAGGTTGGGAAACCATGCTCTAAAGCACCAGCCTGGTCAGTAATAAACAATGACAGTTCAAACATATTTGTCAGGTTCCTATAGAGAGGTGTGAGCAGGGGGAGGGAACCAGAAAGGGATGTTGAGGCACCCAAGTACTAGGAACAGAGGAAAGCTCTTACACCCTAAGCCTGAAGGACGGGTTAGGGGCAGCATCACTAGGAAAAAGGGCCACAGTAGGAGCCGGGCCACTGAAAGCCACACCATTGCTTGGAGAAACAAGCTCTCCCTCTCCCCACTCTCTAGCCTCTCGTGGCTGTCTTCCATCAGTCAAGCATAGCCAGAAGCCAGGAAGCACTGAGAGATGCAGTGTGCCTGGCCCCCAGGGGAGAAAGGGGAGATAGAAGTAGAATAAAGAGGAGGCAAGTTCCTATGGAAATAATCAATAAACATGCTAAGTATATGGGCCCCAGGTCTGAGTCCTGTCTAGGGCCCCTGTTGAAAAGCAATATAAACTCCAAAGGTAAAGCAGAAATTCTCAGGACTGACAGTCTCCTCTCCAGACCCTTCCCATGCTATGGACATTGTGTCCTGCTCCCCCAGCATGCACATGCCTATTGGAATTTTATAGGAGACTCTTCAGCTCATTTGACTTTTGTCTCAACCAGATCTGGCACCACTCCTTCTACAATGAGCTGCGGGTAGCACCTGAGGAACACCCCACCCTCCTCACGGAGGCCCCCCTAAATCCCAAGGCCAACAGGGAGAAGATGACCCAGGTAAGAGGCCAGGAAGTCTTAAGTGTGAATGCAAGAAAGCAGAATAGATCCCTTCTCCCTTTCATGTATCAGTGCAACAAAAATTTCTGAGGACGTGCTATATGCGTAGTCTATACCAGACCCTATGGGAGGTGGGAGTGGGGTAAATAGACACAGCCTTTGCCCTTAATAAGGTTACAAAGCATCCTGAGAGCCAAGAGGTGCTGTGATTTCTGCCAAATCATCCTTTATTCTTCCTTTACCTTTCAGATCATGTTTGAGACCTTCAATGTCCCTGCCATGTACGTTGCCATTCAAGCTGTGCTCTCTCTTTATGCTTCTGGCCGTACAACAGGTGAGCAACCTGTCATCCGATCCCTTCCTGACTGGGCGGTGGGGGGTGGGTGCTTTAGAGAAAGCTGAGCTCCTGCAAAAGTTCCTGCTCAGAAGAATCAAAAGGACAGCCAAAGTCCAGGGAAAACCCTGCTTAGGGATAACAGAAGGGAAGCCCATGTGGAATTCATTCAGCTCTACCTGGTAGAGCTGGCAAGAATGTATATGAACAAAGCATGACAAGTACATCCGGCAAGGGCCATTTCCCTCACAGCAGTCAGCCCCTGAGCTTACATACACTTTCCAGCAGCATTGGACTGTTGCTGCTCATGCACCTGTGATGGTGGATGTGTAGGTGCCTTTGGTATCGAAAGGTGCTCAGGGAAACAGAGGGAACTTCAAGATAAAGCAATTTGTAATGGGGACTTGATAGCTTCTATGAACATTGTTCAATCTTCATTCATTCAAGTATTCATTGATTCAATGATTCATTCATTCATTCATTCATTCTTCAGACATTTTCCATTACTCCCTACCAGATGCCAAAGACTACACCAGGCCACAGGCACACAATGACAAACAAGACAGCCCTGCCATCCTGGAGCTAATGGTCTAGTGGGGGAGAGGCAAAATGAAAAGATAGTTTCACTGCTGATGATAAGGACAGTGATGGGAAATGTATGATGGTTCTATAATTTACTTATGTGTTTTACCACATCTCTACTGCTGGACTTTTAGATTATCTTCAGTTTTTATTTTTTATTATAAAATATGCTATGATCAGCATTCTTGTACAAGTGTAAGCTACTGGTCCCTAGATATTTATTTTGCATTGGGCCCTTACTGAGGCATCTTATTAGCTCTAACCATGTCTCTGTTGATTCTCTTGGGTCTTCTAGGTATACAGCTTCATCATCTGTAAATGACAATTCTGTCTCCTTTCAATAATACCTTTTATTTCTATTTTCTGTCATATTACATTGGTTAGAACATCTAGGACTGTATTAAATAATAATGTAATACAATATTACAGTGTTTCTCCATCAATTATGATATGGATTGAGATTTAGTATCATGTTGAAAAGCTCATTTCCTTTCGTGGTTTACTATGTTTCATCAGAGAATGTTATTTTTTTTTAATTGGATAGTTTTTATAGTCCCTTCCAGATCTAACATTCTCCATGCATCTGCATATGTGTTAGTTTAATGCCAGAAGTATGTGCAAATTATCTAGTCTCCCTAAAGAATGTGCAATTGAGATGCACATCGACAAGATTACATTTCTATGAAAGTGTTTCAAGGAATACAAGAAGGGAAGATGTTTTACTTGGCTTCCAGAAAGCTACATTGTCATTTGGGGGACTAAGTTGATGTTCACCAAAATATTATTGTTGATCCTTAGGGTGGGTGAATTTTCCTAGCTGCTAAAGACAAATATGGTAGTTGAGGATTATTTGATAACTGGTCCCAGAAAGATGGAAGACAAGAAGTTTTCATGGATCCTATCCCCTCTGTCCATAGGCATCGTGCTGGATTCAGGGGATGGTGTCACCCACAACGTCCCCATCTATGAGGGCTATGCACTGCCCCATGCCATCATGCGCCTTGACCTGGCTGGCCGTGACCTCACCGACTACCTCATGAAGATCCTCACAGAGAGAGGCTATTCCTTTGTGACCACAGGTATCCAGCCCTTTCCCTGATTCTCACTTGAGCTCAGAATGAAATCTTATCTAGGACCAGATATTCTCTGATGAGAAGTTTTTGGCCCCCTGCCCTGAAACTCACTTGGATAAATGAAGAGGCCCCTAGGCTGGGGCTGGGCCTCTAGACAAGACCAGGTAGTTAGCGCAGCCTTATTTATGGAGGAAAGTTCCCAACCAAGATGCCCTGGGGAGGGCAACAAAGCCTCCTTAAGTGCCCTTTCAGAGCATTCCCTCCTTCCCCAGGGACCTCTCTCCGCAACAGGATCAGAGATGGTTTCTACAGGGCTAAATGGTAGCAAAAACCTGATGATGCATTTTGTTCCTTAGGGGCATTTATGGTTTGTCTGAGGACACATGGACTAAATAAGGTCTGAATTTCTAAGGGGGAAGTTGTCATGCCCCAGTGGCTACCCTGGGCAAGAGGAGATCTCAGGCAGGGCCCTTCCTCGATTCTGTAAGGTCACAGCAAATGCTCCTGCATCTAGACCAGAAATGTGTCCTGTCAGGCCCTCAGGAAGGCCTGTAGCTTTTTCAGGGCAGAGTAAAGACAGCAAGGAGAAACGTCCATGCAAAGTTTTGCCTGGGAGTCAAGATTTTCAACGTGCACTTTAGGAAGAGGAATGAAATATTAACATTTATCCTAAGAATGAATTCAGAGTAGAGGAGGAGGTTTTCACGGAGATCAAAATAGGACAAACTAATAGGACAGAGTATCTACTTTGTCATTTCTCCTCTTACTAGCTGAGCGAGAAATCGTGCGAGACATCAAGGAGAAGCTGTGCTATGTCGCCCTGGACTTTGAGAACGAGATGGCCACAGCAGCCTCCTCCTCCTCTCTGGAGAAGAGCTATGAGCTGCCAGATGGGCAGGTCATTACCATTGGCAATGAGCGCTTCCGCTGCCCTGAGACCCTCTTCCAGCCTTCTTTCATAGGTGAGGTGCTGCCCACTGTCCCTGCTAATCGGGAGGGGAGAGGGTGAGGTGAAGGGGTAGGGAGTGGACGGAGAAACACCAGGAGTCACGCACACTTTGTTTATGGTTTATACATAAGCCCATATTTTTCCAGGAAGGGCCAAAAACATATCAACAATACACCAAGATAAAATCTAATTTTTTTAAATGTTTATTTCTTTTTGAGAGAGAGAGACAGAGAGACAGAGTGTGAGCTGGGAAGAGGCAAAGATAGAGAGGGAGGCACAGAATCCAAAGAAGGCTCCAGGCTCTAAGCTGTCTGCACAGAGCCTGATGCAGGGCATGGACTCATGAATCAGGAGATCATGACCTGAGCCAAAGTGGGATGCTCACACTGACTGAGCCACCCAGGCACCCTGATAAAATCTAATTTTAAATAAAAGTATCAGGAAATCAAAATAAAGGAAAAGCAGAATAGGGAATAGAACATAACACTAAGAATAAGGTTAATACATAAAACACTTCTTGGATGGCCTGACATTTAGGTCACTGGGGCCAAAACCCACAGTGGTAAACAGGATGGTTTTGGGAGCAGACCCAGTCTCAAGTCCTGATTTTGCCCCTTCAGACCCTGTCACCTTGGACATGTTACCTTCTTCAAACCTCAGTTTCCTCATATATAAAGTGGAGATAATGATAGTACCTACTTGATAGGGCTGCAATGAGGATTAAATAAGAGAATATTTAATACAAACACAGCTACCTTCTTTTTAAAAATGTTTTATTTATTTTTTGAGAGAGACAGAGAGAGAGAGTGAGCTTGAGCAGGGGAGGGTCAGAGAGAGAGGGAGACACAGAACCTGAAGCAGGCTCCAGGCTCTAAGCTAGCTGTCAGCACAGAGCCCAATGCGGGGCTGGAACCCATGAATCGCGAGATCATGACCTGAGCCAAAGCCAGAGCTCAACTGACTGAGCCACCCAGGCGCCCCCACAGCTACCTTCTTGACAGGTGTATAGGAAGAGATGGCATGTGAGCAAATGCTGATAGACAGTGTAGTGCTACATACCGACTGCACAAAGTGAAAGAAGCCTATGCAATCAGCGAAGGCTTCTTGGAGAAGGTAACATTTGAACAGAATCTTGAAGAATTAGTATCATTTGATGGTATCTGGAGACAGAAGGAGTGCAGAATGGGAATGGCCTACAAAGCGGATGGAAGGCTACATATAAAGACATGGAGGTGCGAAAGGTCATGTTCTATTTGAGACATGATGGGAGAAGTAGGTGTGTGTGTGTGTGTGTGTGTGTGTGTGTGTGTGTGTGTGCGCGCGTGCGCACTCACACAGAGGGGAAACTGGAGAGAGTTGCTGGACCACACAAAGAACATGGTGTTCAATCTTAGCAATGAAGATCCCTGCAAGTTTTTGGCAGCAGTGTAGCAAGGTCAGGTTTGTATTTTAGGGAGATTCCTCTAATCTCAGTGTGAAATTCTGTCACATGGAGAAGACTAGAGGTGGGAGAGGCCAGGTAGGTGGGCGTGAGCTGGTTGGGGATGCAGGCCTTTCGCTGTGGAAAGTCTTGGTGCCTGGCTAAGGGAGCTGGATGTAACTGGTAGATTAGGGAGGCTGTTAAAGATGATATGATGGGGGCGCCTGGGTGGCTCAGTCGGTTAAGCCTCTGACTTCAGCTCAGGTCAGATCTCACGTTCGAGGGTTCGAGCCCCGCATCAGGCTCTGTGCTGACGGCTACCTCAGAGCCTGGAGCCTGCTTCCGGTTCTGTGTCTCCTTCTCTCTCTGCCCCTCCCCCTCTCATGCTCTGTCTCTCTCTGTATCAAAAATAAATAAAACATTAAAAAAAAAGATGATATGATGAATATATCCATGCAGTGGGATATTGTTAAGCAATAAAAGAGAATAAAGTACTGACACAGGCTCTAACATGGATGAGCCTTGAAAACATTATATGAAATGTTAACATGAACATAACATTAAGTGAAAGGAGCCAGACACAACATGAACATAACATTAAGTGAAAGGAGCCAGACACAAAAGGCTACATATTGTACGATTTCATGTATATGAAACCCCCAGAACTGGCAAATCTATAGAGACAGAAAATAAATTAGTGGTTATCTAGGGCTGGACAAGGTGTGATGGGGGAGATGGCAGGGGCTGCTAATGGGTATGGAGTTTCTTTTTGGGGTATAAAAATGTTCTGAAGTTAGATTTTGGAAATTAGATTTTGCACAATCTGTGAGTATACTAAAAACTACTGAATTCTATGATACATAAATTATAGCTCAATAAAGCTTGAAAAAAGACAACACAAGAAGTGTTCCCTTAGAAATATATCTCAGGTGATAAATGTGAAAGATCAATCAGAACAGGAGGAACCGAGGGCCAGTTAGAGGTCTGATCCTGGGGGCGTTTAAGGGTCTGAACTAAGGTAGCTGCCACAACAGAAGGGTCCAGAAGTGTGGGTAT
Source organism: Suricata suricatta (assembly GCF_006229205.1). Taxonomy (NCBI): domain Eukaryota; kingdom Metazoa; phylum Chordata; class Mammalia; order Carnivora; family Herpestidae; genus Suricata; species Suricata suricatta. Next base: position 116,676,481 of record NC_043703.1, read on the forward strand.
TTACAAAGTGATGGATGCTGACGAGCTCTATGACCTGCGCTAGGCATGGAGTCTGCCGGGATTCATGAAACCACCTACAATTCCATCATGAAGTGTGACATCGATATCCGCAAGGACTTATACGCCAACAATGTCCTCTCTGGGGGTACTACCATGTACCCTGGCATTGCTGACAGGATGCAGAAGGAGATCACAGCCTTGGCCCCCAGTACCATGAAGATCAAGGTGAGTCCTGCCCCCAGTTCCCTCCATCCTGTTCTTTAGACAAAGACCTGCCTACTTGGGAGATGCTCAAGTCTGTCTGCCAGGCCCATAGCCTGGTGGTCTTCCGGGCTCAGCATCGTCCTGGGCAGGGGCAGATTTCTTCTCAGGGGATAGTGGTCCTCAGGCACTGGTGAACTGGACTCGTGTTTAGCATGGGATCTCAAACGTAATCACGTGATGTCATATGAGGAGGTGAAAGAGTTTGGGATGAATGAAAGAGAATATTGAGGAGGTGAAGAATGGAATCAGGAGGAGGAAAATAGAGGGAAGAAAAGAAGGAAGCAATACTACAGCATCTTTAGACTTTAAAAGGGATGTGAGTGTTACTCCAGAGGACGGTCAAAGTGTCAGAGAGAAAGTGTGGCTGGGGCAGCCTGCTGGCTCACGTACAGGGACACCACTTGATTCCTGGACAGCGTTTGATCTGTTGTCCCCTCTCGGCTCTAGTCCTCCCCACGCGGCTCCTCACTAGGGCGGCTCACCTCCCGGGCCTCATCAGAATAGGAGCCCACTTGTCTTCTGCTTCTCCCCAGCCTCTCGTCCCCAGGCAACCATACAGGGCTTTTTAGGGCTTCTAGGAGATTTGCTGCTAGCAGGTTTAGAAAAAGAGTTGGGAATTGAATAGAGATGATGAATAGGTGAAAAGTTACAAAGTCTTACAGTCAAGGGGGTCTCTGGGAGTAGGCCTGAACTGAGGAAATGTATTCTAAGAACCTTTTTCACAAAGGAAGGCTGCCCTAGGCCTTCCCCCTTTCTAGCATGCGGTGCTCAGCTCGGGGAAGCAGAGTGGGTCACCAGGGGCCGCTGGAGCAGCCGTACTTACTGAGGCCTGCCATACTGGGGGCGTTCTGGCAGCCTGGGGCAGGGGCTTTCTATCAGGACCACGTGTCAGGATCCCACACCTCACCTCACCCCCAGAGTCTGGCTCAACAGATATGGGGTGCCCCATCACCTACACTGATAAACGTACACCAGCATTTTGACACCTAAACCAATTTGTGAGCCACTGCCCTGAGTTTAACAATGCGTGCCACCCTTCAAGGAGTTTAGGATCTATTCGTAGACACGATCAGTGAAAGGGCAACTTAAATAAGACAAAAGGCAGGGAAAGGGCACTTGAGGCCGGGGAAACAAAGAGAGCAAAGGTGCCCCAGGGTGTGTGCATGCAGGTACAAACACTCCCGGCCAAACTGGACGGCAGGACTTGTACAGAGGACCTGGGGAGATGAGACGGACCGCAGGGAAATGGAAGCAGAGACGTGAGACCAAGGACCGCCAGCCCAGCCGAGTGTCCTCACAGCCAGAGCAGCGCAGCAATAAAATGGCTGTGCTGTCCTTGATGTATCAGTCCAAAGAGTGACTAGTGACATTTGTTTGACTGAATAATAAAATAACTTCTAAAGACTCGTCTTCCTTTGCAATTCCATGATCTCTGCAATTTAGGAAATATGGAGACAGCCTAAGGAGACAAAAGAAAAATCAATTCAGTGTCTGGTTTATTCTAGCACTGAATTCTTAGACCCTTTAATAGCAGTCTTTGTGGATCCGCTTTTAGGTGGAGTTCAAAATTTTTGACAGGGCAACCAATTACTAAAGGCTAAGTGGAGGACTTGCAGGGACAAGGATGAACCATGTGTATATGCACTTGAAAACTGGCCAGATCTAAGTGGCTATTGACAGATGAAGCTCAAGAAAGGGTGTGAGTGGACTGGCTGGCTGGGGTTTGGAAGACTCAGACTGGCCGAGCTGCCCTTGCACCTGAACTCCAGGCAGGAACAGATAGGTGTTTGCATGAGATCCCAGGGACAGAACGCTAAGTATTAATTGCTTGTGCATCTGCAGGTCAGCTGGGAGTCGGCCAATCTAAGTCAGGCCCGGCTAGGCAGCGCTGCAGGTCTAGCCAGCTCAGGTCAGGTCCGTATCTCTCATTATGGGGCCCAGGCTGAAGGGCCAGCAGCTTCTCAAGGGAAGCCCTTCCCCTGGAGATGACAGAGGCACGAGAGACCCTGCCGGCTGCAGCCTCAAGCGCATTTCAAGCTCCTGTTTGTATCCCGTCTGTTCACGTCCCATTGGTCAGGCAAATACGGGGCCCAGACCAAAGTCACTGGATAAAGCAGCACATCCTTCCCTGGGGGGGGAGGGGGGAGGAAGAGAGAGGGAGTAAAGATCTGAGCAACAATCTAATCTACCACAAGGTTTACCCTGTGGGTTTCTGACCATGCGGCTGTCCTCATCTGGGGCAGCCTGCTCTGTAACAAGAGGATTCCTGGACCACCTCACTATTCTCTTAGGAACTGATGGTGATTCTCCACATTTATTCTTTGCAGATTATTGCTCCCCCAGAGCGGAAGTACTCAGTCTGGATTGGAGGCTCCATCCTGGCTTCTCTTTCCACCTTTCAGCAGATGTGGATCAGCAAGCCCGAGTACGATGAGGCAGGGCCCTCCATTGTCCACAGGAAGTGCTTCTAAAGTCAGAACAGAGTCTCTGGGGATCCCCTTGAGACTGCTCTGTCACTAATCATGAAACATTAAAACCTGCAAGCCTTACTTCTCTGTGTGGGGCTTTTCCTCCCCTCCCCACCCCCCCCAGGATTTTACATCGTGCTATGGGCTTTTCACACCTTATTTTTAATCCACACAATTGTCCTGTGAGTTACATATATCCCCATATTACAGATGAGGAAATTGAGGCTCAGAGAAGTTAAGGACTTGCTGCAGACCACAGAACCAAGATTAAAACCCAAGTGTGTCTAACTCTAAAGCCAGTACTCTTATTCTACTACCTTTTTCCTTTTCCTTCAACATGAATAAGAATGAGGGCTAGGTGACTCTTGGCGGTGGGGGGGGGGGGGTAAGTGCGTGTTAGAAACAAGGGCTTTCAGAGATGTGTGTCCTTTTACTCAAGGGCAATACACAGAGAACACAAACCCAAAGAGAAACCCAAGGTTTATAGGCTGTGACATGAATGGTTCAAACACAATGTTTGAACTTGTGTGGAGGAAGGTCACAGTGGCTTAAGAGCTCTATGAGGCTCTTTGTTATTGAGGATCAGGCTGTATCTTGCCCCAAAGCTAACTAGGAAAGGAGCAGCACTCTTAGGAAGAATTTTTTTCTTTCTTTTTTTCCTCTCCTCCTCCTCCTCCCCCTCTCCCTTCATGTTCTTCCTCTTCCCCTTTTTCTTCTCCTTCTCTTCCTCCTACTCTTCCTTCTCCTCTTTCTCCTTCTCTCTCTCTCTCTCTCTCTCATTCTCTTTCTCTTTTATTATTTGCTCCCCACTCTCTGCCTTTGGTCATTTCTGTTTAATTTCACAAATATTTACTGAATTTTCAGCATCTACGATTACTGGGGATGCCCATACAAAATCTATATATCCAGCAAAGATGGTTCCTGCCCAACAAAGTCTCACTGCATAAAGCCGGAGAAGACATATGCAAGACAGTGATTTGAGGTGAAACAGAAGCACCCAGAGAATACCGTGAGGAAATAAGGGATAATAATAATAGCTAACATTGGTTGAGTGATTACAATACATGAGGCCCTAGGTTAAGAGCTTTATAATGATTTCCTCATTTAATCATCACCGTAACATTATTAGCAGGTACTAGTACCATTTCCATTTTACAAACTAACTCTTTCATCCAGCTGGTTAGTAGCAGGACTAGATCCCCACTCTTGCCTGGTACACCTTCCACTCTCTCTGCCTACTCAGGTCCCATCCTTGCTGCCCCTGAGCAGAACCCACTCAGCTGGGAACCTTCCTGGATACACCTGTTCGGGCCCCAGTGGACCCCAGTGGAGGTGCACAGACCTCAGTGTCAGACACTCTTTTTCCACCATGCCCACATTCATCCTTCGGGAGTCAGGTGGAGAAGCATGCTTTGCAAAAATCCCTAGTGGACTCATGTTTTAGGTCAGGTTTCCCAGAAGCAGACCCTGAAGTAAGGATATAAGGCCAGTGATTTATTCAGGAAGTGCTCCCAGGGGAAACCAGTGAGCAGAATCAGAGAAGCAGAACAAGCATGGGGAGGAAGACCAGCAGGAGACATCTCAGACAAAGTCCCACGGAGGGTGGCCTCACCCTGATTCCCAGGCAGCTCCGGTGTAAAAGCCTGACAGGATGCAACGGGCTTCCACACTGGTCCATAAGTGATGGGCAAAGATGCTCTCCGGGGGGAGGCCAAGTCCCAGGCTTCCCACCTGTGCTGGGAAAGGGCTTCAGTAGTATGAGGGCCGTATTGCAAAGAAGAGCTGCCTGCACTGGCTGTGGGGAGAGAGAGCAAGGGGACAAGGCCAGAGGGCCAACACACACACACACACGCTCCAAGGAAAAATGGAGCACTGGGCATCCCTTCTGTAGAGCGGTACATCAGAATCTCCATGTGGGGGAAGATGGGAAAGCTAGCTGACTGGTGGCTTACCGCCTGGTCTGGCCCCACTTCAAGAAGTGCTGTCTGAGAAGTCTTCAGTGGAAGTCAAACTATGTGCTGATAGTGAGGGGGACACGGGTGGGTTACAATGGCTTGAGGAGAGATGAAATACAACAGGAAATCAACTAAAGATAAATAGCAATTGTGTCCCAGGTATGGAGGCCAAGCTGAAGGCGGCCATCACTTATTATGCAATATGTACTGGGTGGTAACCGTGTGGCAGGAGGCTAGTGCTGCTTGTGGGTTATCTTTCTTATGCCTCACCCCTGGCTATCAGGAGCCCACACTCCTAACCGCTCCCTAAATCCCTCCCTTTATGATTAGGTAGATCCATCAGAGTGCATTCAGGGGAGCAGAGCCACCATGCACGTTAGGGGAAGAAAGAGTTTATTATAGGAATGAGACTTTACCCGAAGGTGGGAATAGCTGGGGAAGTGAAGTTCTGGAAGCAACTGTAGAATGATAAGGAAGGAGACCCTAGGGCTTTGAGGACAAGCAGGGATCTCTCTGTGAACTCATCTGTCTGTCACACTATCTGAAAGAGATCTCCTCAATGTCTAAGGCTCTGCCTTCCAAATATTACACCTGGTCCTCTTTTGGCCAACTCTAACTCAAAGCAGGAGGATTCTAGAAGCGTATTTCTTGGCTTAAGTAAACTGAGTTAGCATCATCTAGCACATTAGAAAATTTCGATGTAGATGAGAATATAACTGACCAGACATCCAAGCAGCAAAAAGAAAGTCAGGGTCATTGGTGGGGCAAAACACTTGTGTTTGTTCCACGAGACCCTACCTTTTGGGCACGGCTGGGCCAATTAGATTCTCTCTCCTGGGAATTTGGAATTAGGACCGAGAAAGATATGAATACATGAAATAATAGTGAACACTACAGAATAAAAGGGGATAGAGGAATCATCACTGACACCATGACACCTGACAGGCAATTTAGGCCACTTTAGTTTTTTACTTACTCTGAACACTAAGGGAATTTGCAAGCTTTTTAAAAGCAGGGAACAGAATGAGAGAAAATATTCAAAAGGGACTTTATATCCAGAATGAACAAAGAACAATAAGTAATAGATAATGAATAGAAAAGAGGGCATGGGACTTAACTAGGTCCTTTAAAACAGAAGTTTCTGAAATAGCCAATAAACGAGAGTGTTTCACTTCATTAATCATCAGGAGAATGCAGATGAAACCATATACAGCAAATTGGACAAAATGAAAATGCTGACAATACCAACTGTTAAGAATGTGGGACGACCACAGCGCCCATCCATGACGGTGGCAGAGCTGACTGGGACAAACACTGTACAAACTACTATTTGGGAATATTTATTAAAGCCGAACATACAAATAACCTATCACATAGCAATTCCACTCACGGGTATTACCCAAGGAGACTGCGTGCTTAACTTCACCAAAAGATGTACTTGAGAATTTTCATAACAACTCTATTTGTAATAGCCCAAACCTAGAAACTCATACATGTCCATAAATAGTAGAATGGATAAAATAGATTGTGGTATAGTGACATATTGGAATACTATACCGAAGTGAGAATGAATTATAGCTACATTTATAGCAGGAATACATCTCATAGATATTAGATTGAATAAAAGAAGTACTTACTATACAATTCCATTTATCTAAAGAAGAGACAAAACAATTGTCTGCTGTTAGAAGTCAGGCTATGGATTATTTTTTGTGGATAGTAACTGGCAGGACGGATGGGTTCTGGAGATACTAGCAATTATCTGTTCTTTACCTGAATCCAAGGAACATGTTCGGTTTGTGAAAATTTCATTAAACTGTACACTTATGATGCATGCGCTTTTCTTCACTACTTATTACACTTTACTATAAAGTCTAAAAGTAATAACTTTTAATAGCTCTAATTTTCAGGAACAGGTGAGTTGCCTGTCTGCACCTAAAGTGGCTGACCACTTCCTCATTTAAGTTTCCGGATAACCTGATGGCAGAGAGGACAGGGAGACCCTGGGGGCTCAGAGAGCCTCTCAAACTTGTTTGGATGAATATTTTCCAAGTCTGAGTTTACAAAGTTAAAGAAATGTAAGCAGTAATTTTTCACGGAGGTGTCTGTGAGACTAGGAGCAGAGGATAGGACAGATTTTAGCTGTTCGCATATCTGTCAGTGCTCCATCCAGGTTATCCTAAATAAATTTATAATCTATATTTAAAAATAATGTGCTTAATATATGAACATCACTTCAACCATCCTATATAAACATCAATATAAGAAAAAGGTCTTGCCCTTGCTACGGCAAGACAGGTGTCCCAGCCATGAACCCTTCCCCAACTCATTGCAATCAGATCCCTGTTTCATAAAACCTCCCCCCTCTCAGAGTGCTGCCTGAAGGCCATTTTAACTGTTGGACTCTTGGCTTGACTTTTGTGGTTCCAACGATGGAAAGTGGAAATACCTCCTGACAACATTTCATAAATCGTTAGTTCTGAGGTCGTTATGACAATGGGGGTGGTGGCAGGACAAAGCCAGTCAGGGCTTCACCGGGTGGCAGCAGCTCAGAACTGTCCCTGCCCCTCCACAGAGCACAGCTGTCCACCGATGGCGGGACTCTGGGTTTATACAACCTGCAAGCCTCTCTTACCCTGGCTCTGCTCATCCTTTTACAAATCCCACTTAGAACCCCCACCACCCCCACGCTGGCCTGCAAGCTCACCCTCACCGTGGTTCACACCCACGGAGCCCAATCTATGATTTAAATGAGTTCCACTCACGTCCTGAGCCTCTTCCCACTTCATCCTAATGGAATTTTTGGCTGCTGTGCAAATCGACAGTGAACGTTTATTTCTTCATTCGACAAAATAAGAGGTGGGATGTAATGAACTAATTTGTTGATTTACTCAGTAATGTGCCAGCATTGTTCTATGCGTCACCGTGAATGGGAAAAAGTTAACTTGTGTACATCATCAGATTGCGTCATTTTCCTGCTTAAAATACTCCAATTTCTACCCATAGTAGAATAAAAAGCAAACACCTGGAAAAGCCTTGTTTAAAATTACTTTGTCTTTAGTTATGACTTATTTATTGTGTTTTTTTTTGTTGTTGTTGTTATGACTTATTTTAAAGTTACACAAAACTACAAAGGTGAGGAAATTGTTGAGTGTTTGAATCTTTTACAATGTTGCTCTTCCGACAAACACCAAGAGGCTAAGTGGCCCGGACAACTGCCGTTACTAACGCTCCCGCGCCCCCTCACCCCCGACTAGGTCTTGCCGGTCTAGCGTTGCTTCTCTGCAAACTTCGCGAGAACAGAGCCGTCCCTTTGGCCCCTCCCCCGCAGCCGGCTCAACCCCACCCACTTCTTGCCCGGCGATCTCCTGACGTCATAGGCGCGCCTGAGCGCTTGCACAGCGGTGCGGGGGGCGGAAGTGCTATCCGAGGAAGTGATATATAGCTGCGCGAGTCGTGGGTGGGATGGCCACGGGTCAGCTCCTTCGAAGGCTGTTGCGAGCACCTTCCGGTTCCATGGCTCAGAGCCGAGTCGGTGGCGTGTCCCCCTCCAGGGGCTTGCACGCGGAACGCGGGCCTCGAAGGCTCTCCATCGAAGGAAACATTGGTAAGGGTCAGAAAGTGGCTGCCAAGCCTTGGCCTCCGCGGAGCTGGTGGCTGAAAGGCTGGGAAAGGGAGCTGGGCCAAGACCACCCTGGCCCGCGGTGTGATACGACGGGGCCTTTCCCTTCCCAGAGATGCCATTGCCTCTTTGATTTTTCGGATGTCAGGCCTCCGTACTCTCTCACAGTCACGAAGTCCGTAGATAGCACAGGCGTTCTCCCAGCTTGTTCTAATCGGAATGGATGCGACAAGGAGCAGGGTGCAATTTCTTTGTTCTCCTAAATTAGGGTTGTCGGATTTTGGGGGGTGGGACAATGCCATTTAAAATAGGATTTCAGACAACGAGTACTATTTTAGTGTGTGTCCTATGCAATACTTGGGACATACATTAGAAAAAGTTATTATCTATCTACAGTTAAAATTTACTGGTGTCCGTATTTTATCTGACAGCCCTACCCTAAGAGTTCCTAAAATTCAGTCATTCACATACCACTTATGGTAATTTTACCATGTCTCTTTTCTAGTCCCGTATAATTTAACGTTTTTCTTAGAAGAAACTTACTTTCTAAACTTAAAACATGTTTTAAAAGTAACTGTCACAAGAGTAGAGACCCGGTATGTTAGACAATAAGGGATCAAAAAAACAAAATGAAAGCATAACACTTCAGTTTAAACGTTACTAAATTCTGACTTGATGCTTTCACCTGCTAAGGTGCTGAGCAAGTGTTCAAAATTGAAGACACCCTAGCAGCAAATTGAGAATTTCTCATTTTATTCATTCAACAAATAACCCTTTGAGCAACTTCCATATGCTAGCACTGTTCTTAATTCTGAGGATATAGCACTGAATGGAACAAATAAAAACCCTGGCTCTCATGGAACTCTAGTAGAGATAAATAATAAACATTATTAATTAAGTAAATAATATGTTAGATAGTAATGAATGTGATGAGAGAAAATTCAGGGGTGAGAGATTGAGGGAAGTTGCAGTTTTAAATAGGTTAGTTAAGTCAGGCCTCACCGAGAAGGTGACATTGAAGCAAAATCAGAAGAAAGTGAGGGAGTGAAACCATGTGGATAACTGGGAGAATCTTCCAGGCAGAGGGAAGACCTAAGTGCGAAGGCCCTACGGTGGACAGTGTGTTCAGGGAAGAACGAAGAAAGCTGTTGTGGCTTGAGCGGAGTGAGCAAGGGGGAGAATGGGAGGAGCTGAGGTCCAAAGGTAAGGGGTGGCTGGGTTATATAGGTCTTATAGCCCAGAGTGGACTTTTACTTGACACTGGAAAAGGTTTGTGCTGTCCAGTGATATGTTTTGACTTAAAATATGAGAAGGTGACTTTAGCTGATACGTTGAAAATAGAAGGTGCCAGGAGGTTATTGCGATGATGAGTTGCAGGGAGTCCGAGCAGGGTGGTAACCGTGGAGGTGGTAAGAAGCAGTTGGATTCCAGTTACATTTTAAGGCAGGGCAAACTGAATTTTGTAGCAGATGAGGATGGAGTATGAGGTAAAGAGAGGTCAGTGATAACTCCTATCATTTTGGCCTGAGCAACTTGAAAATGGAAGTTCCAAATTTTCTTAAATGGGAGAAGAATGGGAAAAACAGACCGGGGGCAGAGGATGGTTTCAAGATTCTACCTTTAGGCATGTTAGGTTTTTGTATGCTTCTTAGGTATCTGAGCAGAGATGTTGAAGAAGCAGTTCGATATATAATTCTGGAGTGAAGTCTCACTGGACTGGGAGTGTAAATGCAGATGGTATTTGAAGCCAGGAGACCTTGTTGTGTTGATGGAAAGGACTGAGCCATGGGGCACACATACAGTAATTAGAGGAAGGGACCAGGGAAAAGAAACTGAGAAGGAATGACCACTGAGGTAGGAGAAAAACCAAAAGAGAATGATATCTTGGAAATGAAGTGAAGGTGTTCAGCTCAACTGCGTAATGCTGTTTAAGTAATGGAGCTTTTTGGTGAACTTGACAAGAAGAATGTTTAGGTCTAATAGGGGTGGAAAGTCTGATTGGCACAGGTTCAAGGAGAATGGGAGGTGACAGTGGATTATGACATCTAAAAGTGTTCCTAGAAAGGGGAGACATGGGTGGTAGCTGAAATGGGAAGGTTTGAACAGGTTGTTTCCATTTTCTTTCTTTTTGTAAGAGGTATTAGATCATGTTTTTAAGCTGGTGGAAATGGTCTAGTAGAGAGGGAAAAAAAAATTCTTGAAGCAGGAGACAGGATATAATTACTGGAGTGGTTTTAGTAAACAAGGAGTGGAATCTGTTGCCGAAGTGGAGAGAGGCTGGCCTAAGCCAGGAGCAGAGTTTATCCCTAGTAACAGTGTGAGTGGCAACATAAATGAGTGCTGACTCAAGTAGGTGTGGTGGGAACTTGGGGAAGTCTTTTGGTGGTTTTCTCAGTGAAACAGGAAGAAGGATCAGCTAAGCAGACTGAGTGTGAGGAGAGAGGAAAGACATGAATTAGTCTAGTGAGTGAACAAGAGAAATGTAGAGTTGCTAGGCAGCATTAAGGGCCCACTTGGACTTAGTGGTCATGAGTTTAAACTGAGATCAGTCACCACATCTGTGTGTGTTTCTCCAGCCAAATCTGAAACATCAAAAAGATTGAGAAAGGGAGGGTCCTGAGGATGTTAAAGATGTTCTGCCTTTGGGAAACATGCCTCTAGAGGAAGCCCTGTTTTCAGAGCCCAGAGAGGTGCCAAAGTACCTCACAAAAGAAGTGCTTGGACAGGCCACCAGGTGAAGTTTGGTTTTCCTGACCAATTTCCCTGACCTTTGCTTCTTAACCTTTGTGGATGGCTCTGCTCCTTCCTTGCTTTCTCTTGCACCAGGACGTCCTAAGTACACCGTGAGGTGGACTCACCTGTGGTGCAGTCCTGTCCTTTAAGGAGCTCATAACCAGGTGGGAGGAGCAGACTTCTAAACCTCATTCCTGTGCCATGTGATGAGTGCCATGGTTGCTTGGGCATGGAAACTCAGAATCCCTGGGGTAGGAATTCCCAAGGGGGAGACGAGAAAAGAGTGTTCCAGGTACAGGAAGTAACACTTGCCAAGGCAAAGCCTGAAGAAACATGCAGTTTTATATCAGGGATGTGCCTGGGGTGGGGGCAGAACAAGAGGTTGGAAGGGTAGACTTGCCAGATGTTGTGGGCCATGCTAGCAGTTTATTGTGTAGATGGAGGGGAGGGTGCTGAAGACTTGAAGCCGGTATGTGCCACAACCGGATTAATTTTTAAAAAGAAATTGGCCCGAATGAGCAAATAGACAGCTCCACAAAACAGGCACTTTCTTTGTATGTCTTGTTTGCTGTGGTACCCCTAGTGTCTTGCATCATTGTCCTGAGTGAATGAGCAGGAACAGAATTTGGAGTAGCTAGACTGGTTTTGTGGCTGCTGTTGTAGTAGTTGGAGTGTGGGAAGACGCCGGCCTGGACAGAGGGAATGGAAGGACAGAGAAGAACGGAGTTGCTTGAGAGACATTCTTAGAAGTGAGATTAACAGGGCTAGGTGGCCACTTCTAGGTATAGAAGAGGACAGTGAGGGTTTCAGTTTGGACACTGACTGGAAAGTGAAGATAGGAATAAAAGAAGAGGAAGTCTGGGGAAGGAAGAGTGATACATCTAGTTATCAGGTCCCTCTGAGGCACACAGGGATCAGTGTTCCGAGGTAGATTAGGACATGTGCCTGGAATCAAGAGAGGTGGGACTGGGCTTTCAGATATGGAAGTTGTTGATTGTGGAGGTAGTTGTTGAAGCCTTGGAAGTGCATGCACTTGCCCAAGCAAAGTGTGACTAATGACGAGTAGACTGGGGACCCTAATCTGGCTGTTTCTAGTTTTACCTCCTACTACTCTCCATCACCCCACACAGCCTGGTGACTGTCCTCAAGCAGAATTAGTCACTGCCTCCTCTGTGTGCTCCCATAACATTTTGTACCCACAGATGTGCAGCACTTGACTTCTGTTGAGACCTTCCCTGGGTTAGTGTCTTGCTCATCTTTGCATCACCAGCACCGAACTCCTGCCTGACCCATTGTATTCTTTCACGTTCACTGGAGGGACTCTGTTAAACTGTTTTACAACTCAGTCAGGACTGAACTTGTTCTCTGATCACAGGTGGCATTTCCAAACCCATCCAGGAATAGGGGAAGGTAAACCCCTGTCCTAAATGGAGTTAGATCTATGTTTAGAGGAGCTTTTCTAGGAGTCCTGCTGCTCTAAGTCTTGTTGATCTGATCCTGTAAGTGCAGACACCCTGCTTATGCATCTAGTATGAGCTATGAAGCCATCTGCCATGTGTGATTGAAAAGCAAAAGCTTGGTGCCTAGAATGCCTGAAAATCTCAGAAATACTTTGCCTGTCTTCTAAGTGTATTCATGGCTACAGTATATTATTGCCTCCCAAAGCCAGTTATTTTATAATTACAAACCTCGGTTGAACAAAGGATTACCGTATGAACTACTTACAGTGAGTCATCTCAGACCATTCCCACTTTGATTTTCAAAGACCCAACCAAAGCAGAAGAGACTTCGTCACTTTTACAGTCTAGAGACTTATACATAAAGCAGTGGAGACAGCTCCCCTAATAGCATGTTTCCTGCGTTCTAACATCACTAATGTGCATCTATTGCTTTTATTGCGTGTAAACAATTGGGCAGAGAATCCTAGGGGAAAAGGGACCATTTATTCTAAGCGTTGTATATTAGTCTTCGTTTCTGTGATTCACCATCCATCTCCATTCCTGGTACCTGGCTAGGTAGGTGCTCAGGATGCAAAGGCAACAAGGTCAGTCTGTGTCTTCAAAAAGCAAGTGGGACAAGTGATGGATCAACAAATAATTATAATGTGTAATACCTTGGTATATCAGAGCAGGCGGTAATTAGCTCTGCCTCCGGGTGAAGTGGAGCTGGAGAGAGTTCAGGAAGGCTTCCCGGAGGAGGAAGTGAAAGGATTAATCATGTGGTGGGCAAAGTGGGGGAGGAAGGTGTTGCAGACCAGTGAGGGTCTCGGGCTGGTGAACAGAGCAGTTCGGATAGTACGCTGTGAGCTATGAGCAACTTTTTTTTGGTAAACAGTTGTCCCTGGGAAAAACAATAAAAGGAAACAGGGCAAAAGTGTATTACATTTCTTTTAAGCCTGCTGAATGATTTTTGTTAAGTTTGAGCAGCATGCTTTTAGGCTCAGAGCCTTTCTGATCCTGGGTACTTTGTTTCATGGGGGGAGTCTGAGCTTTTTAAGGGTAGGATCTCAGCCTAGTTCATTTTATAGTACCTACTACTTAGTAGCTGTTCCATACACATCTGGTGGGTGAGTGGACAAGTGTGGCATCAAATGCAGTTCCTGAAATAAAGGCTTTCAGTTTTCCTTGGAAGATTTTTGTGTTTAAGATAGACACTTTTATATTTATTGCCTTAGCTTTTTGGTAAAAGGTTTCAGAATTGGATTTTTGCCATGTTTTTCATTTTGTTCAGGAGAGGAAAATGCCCGGAGGTGATGGTATGTTTAAGAGGCTTCCATGAAATACAACTATATTAAATTTTAAATAATACATTATTTTGGACATTACATTCTATCTTTACTGCTAGATTTTAGCAGAATGTAGCAATAGACATCATAGTTTATAGAAGAATTTGAGGAAGAAAACAAACACAACTTAGGATAAGATGGACGCAAGCAAGAGAACTCTTCAGTGCAGCTTGTGGACTGACAGTCTTGGTGTTAATAAAAATCAACATTTTGAACTAATATACTCTAAGAAAGTACCTTCCACCCTTTTTCAAGTTCTGGCACATATAGTAAAGCTCAGTATTAGCCAAGGCCAAGGCCCAAAGGGAAGGTTTGATTGTACGATCTGAAGACTCCTGAATTTCATGATACTAAAGAGTATATCGAAAGATAACAGTGAACCTGGGATCCAACTGTCGTGATAATGATGTCGTGAGAGGCTGCTGCTCTGCACAGAGACCAGACAAAGGGAGGATTTTGTCTTGTTTGCCCAGTGCTGCATAAGGAGGAGTGGCTTTCAGTGGACATGAGTATTCTGCTGGCTAGAAGGAGGCCAGTGTAGCAGGAAAGAAGCAGATGTCACCACTCTTAACGAAGCCTCTGGAACACTTTAAAACATTTGTCTTAAAAAAAAAAAAAAACAACAGCTAACACAACAAAAAAACCTTTTATGATTAGGTATTATTTCACTAAAAAAAAGTTATGCTGTGTGTGGTTTTAAAATAAATATATAACTTTGAGTTAACCTTTAATATTATTCCATAGTTGTGGCTGATGCCCGGCACAGCCGAGTTCCATGAGAACACAGCTAAGACTACTGCCCTGGGGCTCCGGGGGGGCTCAGGCGGTTAAGCAGCTTTCTTCGGCTCAGGTCATGATCTCACGGGCCGTGGGTTCGAGCCCTGCGTTGGGCTTTGTGCTGACAGCCCAGAGCCTGGAGCCTGCTTCACATTCTGTCTCCCTCTCTCTTTGCCCTTTGCCCGCTCACTCTCTGTCTCTCTCTCTCAAAATAAAATAAAGACGTAAAATAAAAAATTACTGCCCTATGGCAAATGACCCAGGCTCTTTGAGCCCTAGAGCAACATGGATGGCACCGCTCTTAGGACCTGCCACCACCATTTACTGTCATTCTTTGCTGAAGCCAGCCTCTGATTACTCAACTGGCTTTCCAGAAGCTTTAGAATGGGCAGTGGGGTGCAGGGTAGGGCTGTTGCCCTGGTGTAATTGTTCCAGTAATTGGAACTGTGTATTTCCCATTACATCAAATTTGTTGCCATTCTGGGTTTTGTGTGCTTAAATGACCTGAGTTGATTTCTCAGAGTCCTGACTGCCCTTAGATGAACTAATAGTGTCTGATCTCAGAGGTGAAGTTGACATTTTTTAATGCTGATGGCTCTTCCTTTCCATCTGCAATAGTATCTTAGTTTTTTTTTTTTAACATTTAAAACATGTAATTCTAACAATCACTCAGTCCCATTCATGTCAATTACCTTAATCTTTTCCTGATAATTAAAATAGCTTTTCACTGATAGGAACCATGTTTTAGATTTAATCAACAACCTGCGATCTAAATATTGACCATCTTTGCCAAATATTTTAAACTAGGGACTACTCAGGGCAGGCAGACATCTGATAATATATAAACTCAACCAATTTGTAATTCCTGTCAGTCTGTTAGGTACTCATGACAAGTCTGTAGGTTTTTATTCAGTAGTCTGATGCTTAAAAAAAAAACGCCTCTGTTGATTTTGAACGGATTGTTCTGAAGGGCAACCTCAAATGGAAGTATGCATTAGGATCACTTTGGGGCAGACTTAAAATGTGGATTCCTGGGTCCCAACCCCAGAGAGTCAGGTCCTGTTAGGAAACCAAAATTAAGACCCATGAAGCAATCAAAACAATGAAATGCTAAACATATCTTAAGCAGTTAATAAATACTTCTTGTTTGATTCAGTTGCCCAACATGGTAGGAATTCCATGTGAACTAGAGACATTCTGAACCCGTGGAAGAGGTGGGGCCTTCGGCTTGGTAGAGGAGCGGACTTAGACACAGGCCAGGAGGAGCAGGGGAAGGCATTTTATTCAGTGAAGTGTGGGAAGAGCAGAGGCTGGGCGGACGTGCGAAGGCACACCTGGGCTGGGTGGAGGTGGAACTGAGAGGAGTGTGACTGCAGAGCACATGGCTTCATGTTGTTTGTTCTTTCCCTGTGCTGTTCAGACAGGAGTTGGGAGTGGTGTGTAACCAGTGGTACATACTGGATGTGTGGGCTCTTCTGAGACATCGCTTCACTCAGGTTCAGTAACCCTGAGTGGCTAATGGAATTGACTTGAGGGGTACTTCCGTTACTTCTCTTGGTTCCATTTGGGTTCCTGCTGATGGTAGATGGATTGAGAAAGATCATCTCTGATAGAGGGGATTGAACTCCATATATACTCTTTTAAGTCATTTTTTGATTTTTAACAAATGTGGGTTTCAGAGGGAACTGAAATTAGTAATGTATTAAGTGTTTCATTCAGTTGGGCTGTGGTTCCACTCTGCGTGCCCTAGAGGAGCCCCATCTTCTTCCTGCAGAAACAGAATTACAATTGCAGTGACGGATTCTTACCCAGAAGGCCGGACCAAGTGTAAAGGATGATTAGCTGATCTAGCTCAGAGGAGTCAGGGTCTGGAAAAGCTTCATACAGGAAGTACATGTGAACAGAGACTTGAAGATTGAGTAGGAGTTGACCAGGTGAGGAGGACCAGGAAATGGGAGTGCATTTGCAAAATCACATTTGCAGGGAAGAACATGGCATGATTGGAGTTTGGTCAGCAGGAGCTCAGGTGCCTGAAGGAAGCTGGGACCAGAGGGGTATATGCAGGTCTGTGTCATGTCGACCATGCTACAGAGTTGGATTTTGTCACGAAGGCAGTGAGGAGCTTCAGAGGGTTTTAAGCCATGTTATTTTGTGTTCAGGGTAACTGCAGTATAGATGATAGATTGAAGAGGCCAATGCCGAGTCAGAGAGGCAAGAGATGAGAGCCTGATCTTGAGATGGAGGAGAATGGGGAGAAAAGGACAGATGGGGAAATTTTAGAAGGCAAGTGCAAAAGGATTTGGTGGTTACTTGAGGTTTGGCAGAGGAGAGGCAAGCCCTGACAGTGAGTAGATGCTGCTTCCATACCTGGGTCCAGGATATGGGAAGAAGTTCACTGGTGGGGACGACTATGACTTCATGTAGGGAGCAGACTGACTTTGAGGTATTTGTGGGACATCCAAGTAGAGGTGTCTGGAGGGCCCTTGGATAGTGAGTCTGGAGCTCAGGAAGGTAATGGCCAGACATTGGTGTCAATGGAAAAAGTTTGTTGTACTAGGTTGGTTTCATCTCCAAAATATTTCTCAAAGCAACCACAGCTTTCTGTGTCCTCTGCCATCCCTTGGTTCAGCTGCTATTATCTTCTAATTGGTTTATCTACTTCTGTTAGCGGTCTGTTCTTAACAGTTGGCAGAGTGATCTTTTAAAAATGCGATGGAGGACGTCCGGGGAGCGTGCGCGCCGCTGCCACTGGCGAGCGCCGCCGGATTTGCCGGGGGTGTGGTGTGAAGGTGATGGCCTTGACTGGAGGCCTCGAGGCGGGGTCTCCCTCTGTTCCTGCAGTCGCTGCCAGGGCCACCGTTCACTCATCGTCATGAGAGGAGATAAAGCTCTGAAGCAAAGAAATCTGGATCACAGAAAAAGTATTCAAGGGTCATGCAAGCCAACTGTAGCCAACTGCACAGCCCTCCTGGAGCTGCAGGCAGTGAGGATGCCTCAGCTTCCCAATGTGTTCATACAGGATTGATAGGAGAAGGTTCTTGTCTTCATTCTGGAGATGTTCATATCCAGATGAACTCCATACCTAAAGAATGTGCTGAAAATCCAGGCTCCCGCAGTGTAAGGTCAAGTGTCCATAGCTGTACCCATGGATATATACATAGTCGATTACGGAGTCACTCCCACAATGAAGCAAGCCAGCCTGATGAGACTGCTACAGAGTCTGGAGATCATGGTAGTAGCTCTTTCTCAGAATTCCGGTATCTCTTCAAGTGGTTGCACAAAAGTCTTCCGTATATTTTGATTCTGGGTGTCAAACTTGTTATGCAGCATATAACAGGAATTTCTCTTGGAATTGGGCTGCTTACAACTTCTTTGTATGCAAACAAAAGCATTGTAAATTAGGTTTTTCTAAGAGAAAGGTGCTCAAAGATTCAGTGTGCTTGGCTACTGGTATCCTTAGCAGGATCTTCTGTTCTTTTATATTACACCTTTCATTCTCAGTCACTTTATTACAGCTTAATTTTTTTAAATCCTACTTTGGACCATTCGAGCTTCTGGGAAGTACTTTGGATTATTGGAATTACAGACTTCGTTCTGAAATTCTTCCTCATGGGCTTAAAATGCCTGATTTTGTTGATGCCTTCTTTCATCATGCCTTTTAAGTCTCAGGGTTACTGGTATATGCTCTTAGAATAATTATGTCAGTATTACCAGACTTTTGTTCCCATACCAGTTTGGTTTCGTTACCTTGTAAGCTATGGGGAGTTTGGTAATGTGACTAGACGGAGTCTTGGAATCTTGCTGGCTTTACTTTACCTCATACTAAAACTTTTGGACTTTTTTGGACATCTGAGAACTTTCTGACGGGTTTTGCGAATATTTTTTACACGACCAAGTTATAGAGTGGCTGCCAGCAAGAGACATGTTCAGATGTGGATGATATTTTTTCAATATGTCAAGCTGAATTTCAAAAACCAGTTCTGCTCATCTGTCAGCATATATTTTGTGAAGAATGCATTGCCTTCTGGTTTAACCGAGAGAAAACGTGTCCACTGTGCAGACCTGTGATCTCAGACCATATAAACAAATGGGAAGATGGAGCCACTTCATCCCACCTTCAGATGTGCTAAGTCACATAAACTATGAAGGCCACAAAACACCGATTTCATTCGGTTACACTGACTGTTGATAAAGACATGAGAAGGGGTTTTCAGGACTAGACATTAAGGAAAATGTTTCCAAGTGGTTTTAGACTATTATAGTAAGACTTAAGTGTGTAGTCTAATTTATCAAAAGATTAAATGAAAGACCCTTATGTTTTAAAAAATATGTAAGTAATATTCAACCTAATGAACATGGAACATCTATTCTGTCCGAATTATTTGA
>NC_043703.1:116695570-116738560 GCF_006229205.1 Suricata suricatta
GATAAAGACATGAGAAGGGGTTTTCAGGACTAGACATTAAGGAAAATGTTTCCAAGTGGTTTTAGACTATTATAGTAAGACTTAAGTGTGTAGTCTAATTTATCAAAAGATTAAATGAAAGACCCTTATGTTTTAAAAAATATGTAAGTAATATTCAACCTAATGAACATGGAACATCTATTCTGTCCGAATTATTTGATGGGTGGTTGCAGTGTTAAATTGTGAACGTTTTCTCATTGTTACAAAAATGGCAATTGGGTAACTAAAACTAGTGGTTTAAGACGAACTCAGGTATTCTTTCCTGACATTGTTTTCAGAATAAAGAATATTTTTCATAGTATTTTAAGATACACATTATTTGAAAGTAGGGTTTTCTTTAGCATTGACTTTTATAATTCCCATTCTAAAAATTCTTAAAATTTTCAAAAAGTTTGTATTTTTCAATGAAAGTTCTAAATACTATTTTTTACCTGTAAACAATCAGATTTTCTAAGTGAAGATTAAATTTACTGAGGATGGTCTATTTTAATATTGTATTGTTTTCTGTAATATGATCATTCAATTGAGAAATGATTATTTGAATTGTTTGTGGACCTCATACATACAATCCTCCTGTCAGCTTTAATATTTATGATCTTTCTTTATGTATAGTGCCATGAACTATCTTGAAGTAACTATTAAAATAATTGACATGGATTACAAAAAAATAAAAATAAAAAAAATAAAAATGAGATGGAATCTGGGGCACCTTGGTGGTCCAGTCGGTTGAGCATCTGACTTTGGTTCAGGTCATGATCTCACAGGTCATAAGTTTGAGCCTCGCATTGGGGCTCTGTGCTGACTGCTCAGAGCCTGGAGCCTGCTTCAAATTTTGTGTCTCCCCCTCTCTCTGCCCCTCCTCCTCTCATTCATTCATTCTCTCTCTTTCTCTCTTTCTCTCTCTCGCTCTCTCTCTCTCTCTTTCTCTCTTTCTCTCTCTCCTCCTGCCTCCATCTCCCCGCTTCTCTTTCTCAAAAAAAAATTATAAATGAAATGAAATCTTTTAACATTTCCCTGCTTAAAATATGTTGCCACAGACTTCCCATTGCCTGTAGAATAGACTCAAACTTCTTACCATGCTAGCAGGTCTGGCCTGATCTGGTCCAGCCTGCCTGCCTGTGCCTCCAAACATCCTGAGTCTTCACCTGACTCTGTCTCTTCTAGGCCACAGGCCTCTCTTCTGTTTTGTCATATACCAGGTTTTTTTTCTTGGGTTTTTTTTCCCCTTTCCCAGCCTTTATGTGGCTCCCTCTGCCTGGATTACCCTTCCCCGATCCTTGGCTCCGCTAACTCCTCACTTTCAGCTCTTACCTTGGAGAACACTTTAGAGGAAACTTCCCTGGTCTCCTGCTCTGTATTAGAGCCATCTTGCATTTTTCTTTCCTACCACTTAACACCATTTGTTATTAGTTACTTTGGTGTTTGTTTAGTATCTCCCATGCAAGCTCTGTGAGGGCAGAATCCATCCTATGTTTTGTTCATCACTGTACCCCCAGTGCCGGATAGTCCTGAGCCCATAGTAAGCACTCCAGTAAATACTGATTAGATTTGGTGAGTGAATGAGGGCCCTATCTTAATTTTCTTTCTTGAAAAACTTGCAGTTTTTACAGTCCTGGAATAAATGCGATTCATGCATTACAATTTAAGTAGCTGATTTCCTCTACTTCTGGTAGTCTTACATTTTTCAACCATTATTAAATACTTTGCCTCTGGGAGGTTGGGGCATTAAAACTGCAAGTTGGATCTCAAAGGTGTTTCTCCTCCCTGTGGCCGACATTCATCATGGTGACTCTGGTTAGCGCGGCCTGACCGATCCATCTGTTGTCGGACAGTGGTATGGCGCTGAGTGTTGAAATCGGGAAAACTGGTACTTGTTGCCTTAGGTTGGGCCTTTGTGGCAGAGTTTAGTAGCAGCCTTCTCCTTCAGACCTCATTTGGGAAGTGTCCCAATACCTGCTGTTTGCGTTGCAGCTGTGGGAAAGTCCACCTTTGTGAAGTTACTCACGGAAACTTACCCAGAGTGGCACATAGCTACAGAACCTGTAGCAACATGGCAGAATGTCCAGGCTGCTGGCACCCAAAAAGTAAGTTTTGAGTTGTGGTGGGTAGTTGGCAGGCATGGGTGAATAAACTAATTGTAATAATCTAATTTGCTCTGCGTCGGTGAAATAACCCAGTTTGAGTCTCTGTTTTAAAATACTTTAATTCCAGAAAGCAGACCACATGTGCCAGAGAGGATATGACTTGTTTGAATATGTTTAGTTTTGATTTTTGTGGTTTTTACATGTCTCCGTAAGTGACTGCCTCTGTTCTTTGTGGTTTCCCAAAGCATGTCCAGCCATCCTGGCCTTGTCATTCCTACCCTTAAGTATATTACTGAAGCTGATCATCAGGATTATTAATTGTTAATTATAAGTGATCTTAACTTATTTATGAAGTCTGAGAAATTAGAAGGGACTTGGCGAACATCTTGTCACACTCTGAGTCAATGCAGAAGTAATAGCTAACGTTTGTAAAGCACACTGCCACATACTATGCCAAGTGCTGTGCATTTATTTCACTTACGCCTTGTGGCATAGGACCTAGTGTCAGGTCTGCCGCTTTGTGACGGGCTGTGGGTTTGGTTACAACACCAGCCACGTGAGTCGGGAAGGACCAGGTTAGATGTAAACCTTAGAGGTAGCTGGAGGGCTGACCCCACCTTGCCCCAGTCTCCACACACTCCTCCCACGGCCACCAGGAACATTCACTGAGCAGCTTGTTCTGGTTTTTAACAGCTCTGATTGTTAGAAAGTTCTTGTATGAGCCACTTTGCATCCCTGTGACTCTGACTCATTGATTCAAGTTCTTCCTGGTAAGTGTTGTAACTTTTCCCCCATGAACAATGCTTCATATAGTTGAAGGTAATAATTTGTTTGCTCTTTCTCCTCTGTGAGTCTTCTTTCAAGCCAAATAACTTTTCCTCCAAACTGTTTCTCATTCTGAATTAACTTTGTCTAGGTGATAAGCTCTACTTCATTAGTTTGCTGCTTAGAATTTACTAAGAGTGGTACCCTAAATGATAAAGTATATCATAGAACTTGTTTTAGGTGCCATTTTTCTGTTATTCGAACTCAGAATTGTGTTACCTCTGTAGGCAGGCACTTCATACTTATTGTGGATATGTGTTTTTTAAATTGTCTTTTCGTGTAGATGTATGAGGGGGAGTATTTAACTTTCCACTTAGAAAATAAATTATGTATCTTTTTCTGAGTATGCCACAGGTCAGACCTGTTATGGGGATTTAAAAATATGTCCACAAATTGTTGGATGAGCTTTCCTTTAGGAGGTAGACCCTCACCTTGAGTGTGGCCTAGACTTGCTTCTGATGAGTAGAATGTGGGAGGAATAACAGTGGGACCTTCTAGGATAGGCCATGAAAGACCTTGTGTCTTCCACCTTGTTCTGCCTTGAACACTTTTGGCTCTGGGGATGCCAGCTGCCATTCATGAAGCAGCCTTGTCTGTGAAGAGGCCCATGAAACAAGGGATTGAGTCCTCGTGCCCACAGAGTGTGGGTGAGTCTTCTTAGACGTGGATCGATCCTTCAGCCCCAGCGAGGTCTTCAGATATCTGGCTTTCACCAACATCCTGATGGAAACTGTGAGAAACTCCAAGGCAGAACCAGCCAGCTAAGCTGTGCCCCAATTCCTTGCCTGTGGAAACTGAGATAATGAGCACTTTTTTGTTGTTGTTTAAGCTGCCAAACTTTGGCACAATTTGTTATGCAGCAGTAGATAGTTAATACTCAGGTAGTCCCGTTATCCAGAGGGAAATAGTTAACATTTTTGTTTTTTTAGATTTCTTTCTAAAGAGGAGAAAATGTATATACTTATATACACCTATGTTAATGTACAAAACATATATACGTTTCCTTTTTTTAAACAAAACTTGTAATTGTTACCTACATGGCTTTTGATATACAAGGTCTTCCTCTCATAGTAATTTTAATGGCTGCAGTATATTGCACAATATGATTTAATTAGTATACTTCATTTAATATATAATATTACATATATTAATTTATCTCTGTTGTCAGCAATGTTACAATGATGAATAGCCTTGTAGCTGTATCTTTCTTTCTTTTTAATAGCTAAATTTTGTGTACTTTTATGTTTTCTAAAGATAATCTAGTTGGAATTTTGATGTCCAAAAATTACACATCTTGTTGACACTTGTTATACTTTATAAAATTTTCCTACAGAAAAGTTGTACTGCTTTCCCCATACTTCTGGCAACACTGGGTATTACTGTTTTTTGTCCTTTCTAATATGAGGGACAAGAAAACGGTGTTACTTGGGGCACCTGGGTGGCTCAGTTGGTTAATGGTCCGGCTTTGGCTCAAGTCATGATCTCACAGTTCGTGGGTTCAAGCCCTGCATCGGGCTCTGTGCTGACAGCTAGCTCAGAGCCTGGAGCCTGCTTCAGATTCTGTGTCTGCCTCTCTCTGACCCTCCCCTGCTCATGCGTCTCTCTCTGTCTCTCAAAAATAAATAAAAAACATTTAAAAATTTTAAGAAATGTGTTACTTTGTGTTATATTTCTTTGATTACCAATGAATTCAACATCTTTTTTATGTTATCAGTCATTTATTACTATGCTTTAGTGAATTGCCTATTTAGACCTCTTGCTTTTCTTTTTCCTGCTGAGATCTTTACCTTTTTGTAATGGCTTCATGAGAACTCACTGTATGTTAAGTATCTTAACTCTGTCCTATATTGCTGGTAGTTTCCCCAGTTTGTCATTTTTCTTTTATCTTTATATATGATGTGTTTTGCAATATAATGCTTTTAAGTTTTTATGTAGTAAAATCTTTTTGTAATGACTGCCTTTGATGTTAACGTTTAAAAAGACCTCAATCCAAGATTGTAAAAATCTGTGCCTACATTTCTATCTCTTCCTTTAATGGTTTTATTTTGCTCTCTTGTGACTTTAAAAGTTAGAGGAGGCTAATTTTCCCCAAGTTGTTATTTACTATTCATGGTAGTATTCTTATTTAATTTATTCCTGAGTGGTTATATATTTTCTTAATATTGTGACTACGATCGTTTTCCCATCATCTTTTTCAAACTAATTATTACAGTTTTGAAGGCAAGCAATTAATTGTTGTATTTCTCTCATGTCACCTGATTTTCATAACATTATTGTTATTGTTTTGCTTTATCTGAGGTTTTAGAAAATAATAAGTTTTCTCTAAACACTGATCATTTGAAAGAGTTCAGAGTTCTCCAATATCCATACTTTTGTTTCCTTGTTTTCCTTTATTGGGTAGAAGTTCCTGAACAAAATTAACTGTAACAGCACTGATGGCAGTCAGCCTTGTCTTGTTCCGTCTTTAATGAAACTACATCCAGTGCATCAGTGTTCAGTTCTATGGTTGTTAATCGTTTCTGTAGATCATGTGGAAAAAGTGCTCTTATAATTACTAGGATAGTAACATTTTCCTCAGGATCACATGTTGAATTTTCATCAAAAGCCCTTTTAGTACCTAGCGAGAGAACCATGGGCTTTTTCTTTTAATCTCTTAGTAGTAGTCAGTAGATTTGATAGTGGTGCCATCTGTACATTCTAGAATGAACCCTTTTGATCGTGGTACACTGTCCCATTAATTTGCTAGTAAGTTGTTTGAAATTTTGCACGTATATTTATATATTCAATTGGTATTGCTATTTTTTGACAGGTTTTATCAGGGTTATGAATGAATTGAGACGTTTTATACTGTTTTAGTGTAGGAATTATCTATTCTTTGAAGGTACAATAGAAATCATTTTTTAAATAATATGGATTCAGTGCTGTTTGGGGGAAAGAGTTATTGGACAACTGTTTCTTCCTCAATTATTCAAAGTTGGTGGGCTTTTTTTTTTATTACTTTCTTGAATCAATTTTGATAATTTTCTTTTCTTAGAAAATTGCCCTTTTATTGAGATTTTCAAATTTAATAGTGTAAAATTAGTACATAATTTTTTTCATACTTTAAACTCTTTTATTCAGAATTAATGTGCTTTTCATCTGATGTTGCTTATTTGTGTGAATATTTTGGGAAGGATAGATTTAAAAGATGATTGCTCTTTTTTAAAGACCTAGTTAATGGATTTTATTAAGTCTGTGGGGACTTGATTTCTAATTCTTTAATAATTTTTTACTTTAAATTTAATCATTTCTTTCTAAGAATTTCTTTGTATTTTTAAAGATCTTTAGGTTGAATGATTAATTTATGTATTTGTCCTTTTTTACTACCTTAATAATAAAAGCATTTGCAACTGGAAATTTTCTTCATGGGATAAGCTTTGGTCTTGTCTTTTAGAGTTTGACATATAAGATTTTAACTGAAATTTCTAAAAAGTCTGTATGTATAGTTTTGACTTATTCTTTGCCCTAGAATTATTTTAAAAATATTTTACATTTTCTGAATAGATTTTGTGTATGCATTATTTTTTTACTCTATTTTGTTACGGTCAGACAACATGGCTTCTACAGTTTCTAGTTGGGGGAATTTATTGAGGTTTTCTTCATGGCTTATGTATGACCAGTTTTGGTAAATGTGCCGTGGACTTTTAAGAACAATATGTATTGTCTACAGCCATACCACCCTGAACGCCCCCGATCACGTCTGATCTCGGAGGCTAAGCAGGGTCGGGCCTGGTTAGTACTTGGATGGAAGAACAATATGTATTATCTCTACGTTATACAGTTTGATGTGACATATATTATAAATTCTAAAATGCTATTGATCGTAATACACATAATCAATTTAATAATACTTCTAAGGAATAATTAAAATACCCGTAAAGTGTAACTTAAACATTGTAAGATGTACCTCAATTTCAGATACGTGAAAATAATAGTGGTTTAATAATTAATGATTTAAAATAAGCCCTCATTTTGGGAGTCTGCTTTTTATATCAAATTCTGAGAGAAGTGTTTTAAAGTTTTGTGCTTTTATTGGGTTTTGTCCATTTCTTCTTGTATTTTTAATTGGTTCCGCTCTTATATTTATAGATTTCAGGGCTTTATTATTCTATGTAAAAAAGTTCATGATTCCTTTGTGTAGTCTTTATTGGTTTACTAGTATAAAAACCCCTCTTATAACATTTAATAGTTTTTTTTAAATACAGTTTTGCCACATCTGCTTTCTTTCATTTGCATCTACTTGATGGATTTTGCTGTCCCTTTGATCTCAACCAATCCATGTCATGTTGTTTTAGGTATTTTTTTTACAAATAGTATTTTTAGTTTTTACCCAGTGTTAGAGTTTGCCTTTCCTGGGAATTTTTCTCTTTTAGTATAATTATGTTTTTAACTTATTTCTATCACCTTATTTTATGCTTTCATCTCTATTTTTTCCTTTTTGCTATATTTAATATTCTTTCATTTTACTCCCTTTTATTCATATGGGAAACTTACCTTTTTTATCCTAACAGTGGAAACATTTAAATTAAAAATCTACACGTGCTGCTGAGCCTGGGTGACTTAGTCGGTAAGCATCCCACTGCAGCTCCAGTCATGATCTGATGGCTTATAAGTTCAAGCCCTGTATCGGGCTCTCTCTGCCCCCCCCCCCCATATATAAACATTAAAATGTACATGTTTAAACCTATATTTCAATGTTAGTCAAGTCTCCGTGAAAGGAGAAAACAAACCAAAACAAAATTTTCCTACTTTTTTATTACCTTCTTCTCCAGATATATTGAAATTATCTGAAATTTTGTAGATCTTGGATGCTTTTACATTGTGAAATTTCCCTTTTAACAACAGAAACTTGGCACTCAGTTTCATAGCCATTTAAATTGATAGTTCCTTAGTTATATATCACCCTGTTCTACCGGTTGATCACTGACCACTGTTTACTCATTACCACATCTTTCTATTTCTTAATTTTTCAGTTGGTTGAAATATATTTTAGAGATTGTTTTTCAGAAGGGGTATGTGGGAGGTATAATTTCTGAGTGTTTATCTAAAAATGTCTTTTTGTTTCTTGCTCTGGAATATAAAAGGTAGTTTCTGTTGTAGAGAAGTATGTTATATGGTTCTGATCCTTTTTTAAAATAAGTAATTTGTGTGATTCCCCCTCATTAGGTTTGTGGGGGTTTTGTTGTTTTTGTTTTTAATGAATTGTCAACATTTTGGCCGGATAGGTCCAATTGGGAGTTTGTGTGTGTGTGTGTGTTTATGTTTATGAAAGCTATATATGTAAATATATATGAAATCTCTTCTGGTACTCAGTAAATTTCTCTGGTGGAAAGTCTCATGTCTCAGAGCTTTTCTTTAATTTTTTAGTTTTAGCTTTTTTATCCAATCAGTTCCTTGTTACTATGACTTCTAGGTTTTCCATGGTTTAAGCTGTTAATACATGTTTCTATTAGACAGTGATTCTCAGTGACAGGAAGTCTGACAAGAGGGAGACACACACCTTATGAGTAGGGGTCTTCTCTGCTCATCTCTTTGTTGGGGGGTGGCTTTTCCCCTCTCTGTGTTGGACTCTTGTCTCCTAAGAAGGAAAATTGTTTTTCTTCCTTCTAGCCTGCATGTCTTCGTTTCTGTCATAATTTTCTGGGTTGTTTGGTTTTTTTTCTTTTAGTTTAAGGACAGTTTCTTGAGCTGATTCACTGATTAGGCTTACTGCAGAAACTTACTATCTTCTTTGAGTGCTTTGTTCTGGCAATTTCGTTTTTCTCCTCTAAGAATTTTCTTTTCCTTTTGTTCCTTTTATTTATTTTTTTTAATGACAGCCTGTTCTTTTCAATGTGGCAATCCCTTAACTCTTATTGAGATTTTTCTCTTTTATTTTGTTTCTCACAACAGCTCTATCTCCTAAGGGGCTGCTTGTCCTGAGCGCACACATTAGTTTTCTCCTTTTGAATTGCTCAGTACTTCTATATCCAGTTATTATCTCTCTCTCTGTTTATATATTTGAAGGGATGTCTGCATTTGTTCTGTAGCTGAGATGGGTTCTTTCAGAAATTGTGTAGCCCTGTACAGTTTCTTTGTTCTGGAACGGCCTCCCTTTGGTAGCCCAAAGCCTGCTGGTGGAATAGCTCCCATCTGGTCCAGAGTACGTCCGTACGCACAGCAGCTCACTCCGTTCCGCCGGCTTCCGTGCAGCCTCCTAACTGTGCCACACCCCAAGGGTTCCCTCCAGTTTCTAGTGACACCCTCAGAGATGCAAGTGGGTTCTAATTCAGCCCTCTGCCTCTACTTCCAGCTCATAACCAGGAGCCGTTTGTGAGCCTGCTATGTGTTTGCGGCTTGGAGGATTCCAAGGAGGGAAAACATGTTGTGATCCATTCTACTCTACCTGAGTTGTTCCTGGATAAGCCTTTCAAAGGGCTGGGATCTTCCTTAGCCAAACTGGACCATTAATGGTTGACTAACCTTTTACCCTTCCTGTATCTTTCTCTCCACCCAAATGCTCTCTTAATCCCCATTTCCATCTGTGGACATTCCATATATTATTTACTTCCAAGCTTGTCTTTCTATAGAGAAACATTAGACAGCAGTTAGAGGAAGCCTGATCTGCACTCACTCACCTTGAGACCTTGGACAAATAAGTTACTTAACCATTCTGAGTGGACTTGCCTTTCAGGAAAATGAGCATAACAATAGTGCCCTCTTCATGAAACTATTTTGAAGATTAAATGAGATAACAACGTAGTGAACACTGAAAATAAATCTTAGTTTTGTTTTCCATACCCTGATGGCATGGAGGCCAGGTAGTGCCTCGTCCATGCAGGCCTTCCGGTTATGGTGGTTGAGTGAATGCAGAGCCCAAGTGCTTTGCACACAACTCAGTTTGTGCTGTCAGTGGCAGAGCCCAAGAAAGAATCAGGGCTCTTGAGTATCTGTTCCCATGTTCCCACCTGCACATGCCGAGTAAGTGGGTCTTCAGTTATGTTTCATAACGTCTCTAGAACGGAGGAGGAAGGTTTTGCTTGGTTGTTTTAATCCCTTCTAGGAGAGACAGAGAATTCTGTTTGGCTGGTTCCCTGGATTTTCAAATAATCCGCCGCTTCCTTGTCTGGGTTGAAGTGTTAGAAAGAAATAGCCAGGGTTGGAAGCTCAAGAGAGAGGCCACATAGTGTTTCTGTGGAAAGATTTGGTTCCAAGTAGTTGGCGGTGAACTCCTCGCCAGACAGACTCCACAGAACGGTCGGTGAATGTGCTCGTGCTGCGTGTGGTTCTGCTCTTCTCTGGTGTGCTGAGGGCGGCATGTCCTCTCCCTCTCAGACTCTCTCCTAATCAGGTAGGGAAATCTCTTCCGTGATTATGTGGCTTCGAATAAACGGGGGGCTATGACTTTCTCTTTTGGAAGGAAACTTTTGTAATTGCTTCCCTCATTGATTTTTAAACCATGGGGGTGGGGAGCAAACACCATGAAGTAAACATACTTTCTAGGAAATTCTCTTCTGTAACTTCCCTCCAGGCCTACACTGCCCAGAGGGTTGGAAACTTGCTGGATATGATGTACCAGGAACCGGCACGATGGTCCTACACATTCCAGACGTGTTCTTTTATGAGCCGCCTGAAAGTACTACTGGAGCCCTTTCCCGAGAAACAATCACGACCCGAGAAGGCGGTCCAGATCTTTGAGAGGTCCGTGTACAGTGACAGGTAAGCCCCCGAGCCCTTGCTGGGCACCAGCACCGTGCTCAGCACCGCATGGTTTCCCTCCTCGCTCAGACCCTGCTCCACTGTGGTTTTTGAAAATTGTACTTTGCAAGATACGTTTTCCTTTTTTTTCCCCAAAAAATTTTTTAAGTTTATTTATTTTGAGAGAGAACAAGCACAGCAGTAGAGAGAGAGACAGAAAGAATCCCAAGCAGGCTTCATGGCCAGCACGGAGCCCAGCACGAGGCTCAGTCTCACAATGGTAAGATCATGACCTGACCCCACATCGAGAGTCGCTTGCTCAGCTGACTGAGCCACTCAGGCTCCCTTAAAAATGCTACATTTCTGCATTTCTACATGCCCGTTTACTACTGAATGTCCAGTTAGTACCGTTCAAAATGTTAATGAAAGTTTTGTTGTATGGTTACCCATTTACTTCCAAATTAGACAAACAAGTTCTACTTCTTAGTGTTCCATAAAGCCTCCTATAGGGGAAAACTATGAGTACACTCGTAAATGTCATGTATTTTTTTTAATATCTCAAAACAATGCAAGATATGGGCTACATATTCCTTCTCTACCCCAAGAGAGAGCCTACCAAGGGGTACCTGGGTGGATCAGTCAACTGAACGTCGTCCAACTTCAGCTCAGGTCATTATCTCATGATTCATGGGTTTGAGTCCCGTGTTGGGCTCTGTACTGACAGCTCAGAGCCTGGAACTTGCTTAAGATTCTGTGTCTGTCTGTCTGTCTGTCTGTCTGTCTCTCTCTCTCTCTCTCTCTCTCTCTCTGCCCCTCCTCTGTTTGCATTCTCTTGCTCTCTCAAAAATAAACATTAAAATTAAAAAAAAAGAGAGAGCCTACCCTTTATAAAAGCTAAATATGAATTACAGGTAGTTGGGCTGTAGATTTTGGTTCTTTTCAGTTATTGGGTATACTACTACATATTTTTCTCTCCCCTTTCCCAAGCCATGCCTCTTGGTCTAGGAAGATGAATTACACAGAACACCCCTAGTTGCTTAGAAACGTATTCACCATGGGTTTTTTGATTTCTAGCTCTTTAGTGACCCCTCAGAAAAGAGAAATACTTTGTTTAGAAGCTCTAAGATCTTAACATTTACTTGTAAAGGAGGACATGAGAATTGATTTTGCTACAGGCAGCTATACATTCTAGATGTTTTCTTCAGAGAGGGCATTTTAGGATAGAAAGGATTAATTCATTATACATTCTAATCCTGATGGTAGCTTAGGCCTTTTCCCTTTTTTTAATTTTCGATTTTAGAGAGCGTGTGCTAGCAGGGGAGAGGGAGAGAAAGGGAGAATCTTAAGCAAGCTCTGTGATCAGTGTGAAGCCTGACATAGGAGTTGATCCCACGACCCTGGGATTATGACCTGAGCTTAAATTAAGAGTCAAATGGACACTCAACCAGCTGGGCCACCCAGGCACCCCCAGACCCTTTCCCGTATTTAAAGAACTCATTCATTTGAGGCATCTGGGTGGCTCAGTAGTTTGGGCATCCAACTCTTGGTTTCAGCTCAGGTCATGATCTCATAGTTCGTGGGTTCAAGTCCCACATCAGAGCCTGCTTGGGACTCTCTCTCTCTCTCCCTCTCTCTGCCCTTCCCCTGCTCACATGCATGCTCTTTCTGTCTCTCAAAATACATTAACATTTTGAAAAAAATCATTTATTTGCTCAGCACAGACTTTTTTCCAGATTTTAATTTCTAAATTGTGAAGAAGGTGAAAATATTTTTCAGAAATTGAGTTACAAAAGCCATCTTTTTGTTGCCTTCAGCAAGACCATTCCAGACTAGGAGAGTAGACTTCTGGAGCTCCCAGATTAATTTCTTTACAGCCTAACGAAGAAGTGGGTATAGTAACAACTACGATGTCTTGAATACTATGCCCCAGTCACTCCTCCAAGCACCTTGTACTTATAGTCATAACAACAATTCGGAGTTGGGTTCTGCCATTACCTCTTTGTATAGGGGAAGAAATGGGCTCTCGGAGTTTGATGACTTGCCCGTGGTAACACAGCTTACGAATTTTGGGGCCAGGCTCACACTCAGGAATGTGACACTGCAGCCCGTTCTCTTAATCGCAGCGCTTACGGCCTTATGGTGTGTACTTCCCTGGGCCGTTTGTACACAAGGATTCTGAATTTCATTTTCCCAGAAGTGGCCAGTTGCTAAGGGTTGCTTTAGAAACTGGTGCTCACTGTTTAGGATGTAAATTGTGTTTTGTATCAAGATGCCTGAGGTTTGAAAGCAGAACTGACCCTTCTGAAGCAGTGGGTTTCTTGTTAGCTCTGATTTCCTATTTACCAGATGTTCCTTTCGTTGTGGAAGTAAGCAAGGAGCAAGCTGGCTTGATTCTTAGATTTAGCTTTCTTGTACCTGGATTAGAAGCTCAGCAGCAGAGGAAGTGAGGAACGAAGAGCCCGTGCGTGTTGGGGGTGGGTCTGCTCTCTCGGTAAGACTGCAGTTAGTAAGACCTGCATTTCCTGGTGCATAGTTGACACCACTTCAGTGTGTTTCCTTCTCCGCTCGTTAGCTATATGAGAGGTGCTCTGCAGCCTGGAGACTCAGAAGCCCTCACAAGCCCTAGATTCGTGTTTTTTTTTTTTTTTTTTGGTTTGGAGACTTGCTACGATAATAAAGAAATCTCAGACGTTTGAGTTTTCATGCCTCATGTGCTATATGTGCTAACTGGTTTCCAGAAGGGAAAATGGCTGGCAACCAGTGATATTCTTTCCCTGTGCCCCTTTTCTCCCAGTGGATCAATCCTGTCGGAGAGCTGTGATTTTGGCTTTAAAGTCTAGATGCTGTTTCCCATCTTACTGTTGGACAAGGAAGGAGATCTAGGTTAAGAATTCAGATTTCTTAAAGATTGATGAAGAGCTAGCTAGAAAGGTTAAGTGGTTTGAACAGACGTGGAACAAGTTGGTTATTGATTTTTCTGCTTCTCTCCCTTTTGCCTTTCATTCCCTTTCCCATTCTTCTCCCCTCCCCCAATCCCACTTACATTTCCTACCAGGTATATCTTTGCAAAGAATCTTTTTGAAAACGGTTCCCTCAGTGACATCGAATGGCATATCTATCAGGACTGGCATTCTTTTCTCCTGCAGGAATTTGCCCCCCGTGTCAGATTACATGGCTTCATCTACCTCCAGGCTACCCCCCAGGTAATGCAGAACTTCAAGCCATATGAAACCTTTAGGTGACGTTCTCCAACCCCGGGAGAAATTACGTTGTGGGTATTATCAGGAGCATGGAGTGTAGAGGGTAAATACCCTCCCATTCTGGCATCGAGCACCCCCTTTTCCACAGGCCTTCTGCAGTAGAGGGCTAAAGCAAGTGACTGATAGAAAGGGACTCTCTCGAGATGGGAGCAGCATAGGCAAAACTGGGCATTGTCTTTATCACCCAGGGTGTGCAGATTGACTCCTCTAACTGGGTCACCTGTACTCTGTTGCCTCAGCTTTTCCTTTCCTCCAGCTGGGTCATCCATCAGAGTCTGGGATGGTCTTGATGGTTTCCTGGATTGGATGCTGGGAGGCAGTGGAGAGTTTCTTCACCTCACCCTGCTACTACCATAATTTATAGCTGCCTTTTGAACCTTGAGGATGCCACTGGTGAGTCCAGATGGACTACCGAAGTTACATTTCATGACTCTGACTTGGGCCCTGGAGCCAGCCTAGCATGCAATAGGGTGATGTCATAGAAGGAGCAATGGGAAGGAGACTGACAGTGACCTGGACAGCGCATGGACACCTTTCCCCTGGAAGGGTCCTTGTCCATCAAATCCAGTGGTTCAGACCAGTGGTCTCCAAGGGCTCATCTGGAGTGGAGGTATTTTTTGAGAGGTGTGTTGCTCTCAACTTTTGAGACATATGTAATGTATAGTTGGATGCCAGATATATACTGCATAACCTTGGGAGGAAAGCTCCCTTCTGACTAGCGGCCATGCTTTTAGAGATGGGACTGAGCCTGTGGACAGGAGCAGGCCCGAGAGCAGACTGAGCAGGGTCAGAAGATAGGCGTGGGGCCCATCGCACAGGCTTGCGCGAGCTGGAGAAAAGGCCAGCAAGAGAGTCTTCCTCACTCGTGTGTGCCCTTGGAATGACCGTGAGAAGTGATTGACGGCGGTGGTGGTGGGACGGCTGGTACACCTTCATGGGGAGACTAACCAAGGTCTGTGAGCAGGGGTGGGGAGGGAGGTTATTGAAAGCAAAGAAGGAGGGGCTTTGAAGGATTCTTGAACTTAATGGTAGAAAAAACAGAAAAGCTTTAAGACTGGCTATGGATTTTGATGGTCTTTTGATGGTTTTAGAGCCAGAGACCCAGGACTGTTGATATCATTCCCCAAATCACCCCTAAGCCCTCCTGTGAGATTCAGAGGTGGCGATACCCAAGGGAAGAGAACAGAAGTGAACACATCCGTGTGTGAAAAGCCATGCCAGGGCCCAATGCTCTTGTACAAAGCCCTGGGAAATACTGAGTTTAGAGCATGTGAAACAGACCTAAGTAAGGCGTTTTGCTCCTTTCTACTTGCTCTTTCCTAAATTCTAAAAAGCAAGCAAGCCAACCTCAAAAAACAGTCAAAAGAGAAATATCTGTGCCTCAGTCTCCCCACCTAGCCCCATGGAATCAGGAAGAGAGTGCAGCCAGCCAGGCCCTGCCAGGATGTCGGCAGCATGGAGATAGTGTGCCGGAAATCCTGGTTCACATGACACCTGAATTTGGGCTTGGGAAGCAGAGTGGCCAGACCCGGTAGAGGTCACAGCCCAGTTATCCAAGCAGCCTCTCTTCCTGGGTAGTTGGTGGAGGAGACAGATCAGCAAGAGGGTCCGCCCTTGCTGTTTGCAGCTACACTGCCTTTCTTATTCACATTCAGGTGTGTCCTCCCCGTGAGGACTGATATCAAGAGACACGGGTCTAAAACACTGCTTGCATAGGACTTTTTATAAAAAGAATTTGTTAAGGGTCACCTGGGTGCCTCAGTCGATTAAACGTCTGACACTTGGTCTCAGCTCAATTCTTGATTCATGAGTTCAAGGCCTGCATTGGGCTCCGTGCTGGGTGTGAACCCTACTTAAAAATTGCTGTAACCATACCAGTGAAACAAGAATTTTGCCAAATGTTCAAAGTAGGAGTTAACCTATTAATCATGCTTCTTGGAATTTGTTCCATAAATATGCTCCCAAATGGGCACAATAGCTCATGTGCCAGACAGTAGTGTTTGTAATAGCAGATTATTGGAAACAACACAAGTGGTCATCAGTAGGGATCAGTTGAATGTATTGTGCTCTATCCATACATTGGAAAACTCTAAAGACATAACAAAGATGGGAAAACACTATACTGATATAACAGTCTCCAAGACACTGTTTTTTTTTAAAAAAATTTTATAGTTTATTTTTGAGACAGAGAGACAGAGCATGAGTGGGGGAGGGGCAGAGAAAGAAGGAGACACAGAATCTGGAACAGGCTCCAGGCTCTGAGCTGTCAGCACAGAACCGGACGCAGGGCTCAAACCCACGAACTGTGAGATCATGACCTGAGCCGAAGTCAGACGCTTAACCAACTGAGCCACCCAGGCGCCCCTCCAAGATATTGTTAAGTGAAGAAAAGCCAGCACAGAGGATGTAGTGGGACACCTTTTACAAGTATGGTGTTTTTTTTTTAAAGGTGGTGGTAAGAATGTGTATATGCATAAAACATTTCTGAAAGTATACAAAATTAACAGTGGGTTGCTGGTGGTATCCAGAACTAGGCAGCCAGAAGTCAGGGGTGTAAAGCTGTGTGATGGGGAAGGGAGGAGAACAAGGGGAAATGTCTGGAAGCCATCAGTGCAAGGGTGAGGTGTAGAGGCAGAAAGAGGAAGAAGAAAGCAGGTTCATGGTGAAGGAAAGTAGAAATGGAGAAGATGAAAGGAGGAGGAAAGGTTAACGGAGCCAGGGAGACTGGGGCAGAAATGCACACAGCAGACGCGGGCAGGCAACAGATATTTCACTGACCACCGGCTGTGCCGGCCCAGCGCTCGCCCCGAACGAGACGGACTCGGACTCCCAGCTACTGTGCTCTCGGAGCTCCCGTGCACACCTCCCTCCGTTGTCTGAGACAGCTGACATGCCACCAGCGGGCTCTGTTTCCCCAGGGCCTGGCGCAGCGCCGGCTCTCCGAGCTGGCACCAGAAGTAAAGGGGGAGCCCCTGCCTCCTCCAGGGAACCCCTCTACGAGTGCCGTGGCACAGCTGCTCCCTCCCGTATCTGAACTGCTGCACTGAGGAAAGATCCGAACCTCGCAGTTTAGCACTTGATTCACTGTTTTGCATGTTGTTTTACTTATTATCAGAGTAAATTATAAAATCCCAAGGACGAGGACTTCATCTAAGTCCGGGATGATAATTAATTAGGGGAAGAGATTGGTGAGAAGGAATAAGTGCTAGAAGTATTAACATTTCATATCTGCCTTCGTTAATCAATTTGAGAAGTTTGACATAAGCTCATAAATGAAATTTGTTTACATGAATTCGTCTCCTTACAGGAGAGGTGGGGTGAGAGGGAAACAGCAAGGACTCTCTGCGTCTTTGGAAATATTGTGAGCTTCATTTAGGGCTAAAGTTTACATTTGGGATAAAGCTTTTTAAGTGTTTGGAAAAGGGTAGTCCTAGATCAGTGGGTTGCTCCACCTGCTCTTCCCAGGACAGATGACATTGAATCCTGAAATGTTTGCCAGGTGGAGAGAGGAAGGAAAGCAATCAGGCAAAACAAACATTTGGAGCAAAAGTCTCAAGGTGGTAAAGAGCGTGGCCTGCCGTGCAGGTCCGATCTGGCTAGCGCACCGAGTCCAGGGAGGTGCTGAGGATGAGGGTGCAGGGCTAGGAGGGACGGCCAGGACCGGGGATGGCTCCTGTGACGAGTGAAGGAGAGGAGGACA
This sequence comes from Suricata suricatta, assembly GCF_006229205.1. Taxonomy (NCBI): domain Eukaryota; kingdom Metazoa; phylum Chordata; class Mammalia; order Carnivora; family Herpestidae; genus Suricata; species Suricata suricatta. The sequence continues at coordinate 116,713,195 of NC_043703.1, forward strand.
TTCTCTGAGCCAGTGTGTGTCAGGCTTTTCTACCAGGTGAAGGCAGAATGGAATCATGCACTCTTTCGGAAGAGGGAGGGAAGGAGAGTTAGCCTTAAGCCTCACTTTTTTTTTTTACTTCATTGTTTTATATTTGACCTATGCAGAGTTTGCATTCTGCTCCAGTGTCAGTGAGTGAAAGGATATGAAAGGCGTGTTTCAGATTTTCCGCTTCGTAAATATGATGCTCCTCATGCTTCCTTGGACCTGGGGCTCTATGGCTGTAAGCAGCACGGAGCCCGGGGAGTGTTCGCAGCAAGGAGGGCGCCACCACTCCCCTGCAGCACCCAGGAAGGCTGGGGGGAGGAGGTCTCCCTGGGAGGAGAGAGCCACTTTGGCCAGGAACTTGACACACCTGACCTCGGTGAGTCCTCACAACTCCTAGTGGGGGGATGGAGGAGAGGAAAGGGAAGCCCACAGAGATTGCACCAGCAGTACAAGGCGAAGACAGGCCTGAATCATGGATTGTCTGACTTTAAGGCCTGTGCTATTCCCATGCACCTCACAGCTTCCAGAAAGCAGAGAGCCGGAAGGCTCTTGCCACCATCCAGGTGAGAGGTGGTAAGGACCTGGCCAGAGCAGAGATGAGAGAGATTAAAGAGAATTTAGGGATTTCCTAGGTAGGATTAGGAGGAGGAAAGAGAAGGTGTTTGAAGTTTGCCCTTAACCTGTGATTGAATAAGACGACCAGACAGTAGAAGGAAAGTCGTGGCTTATTGTTCTCAGGATGGACATGAGTTGAGTCCCAAAGCCCCTGAGGACTGCATCCTCACAGCCAGGAGAACACAGGAGCTCAGCGGGGCCTGGGGATTGTCTTTTAGGTGTGCTGGAAGAGACTACACCAAAGGGCCAGGGAAGAGGAGAAAGGAATTGAGCTGGCGTATCTGGAGCAGCTTCACGGTCAGCACGAGGCCTGGCTTATTCACAAGACAACCAGGTAAGCGGAGAAGGGGGCAGCACCGCACGCCACCCGCCTCCCTACAGCCGGTTGCCCAAACATGAGCTCAGCACGCAGCCCCGTAAGAAGGTCCAGAATGTACCGCGTGGTTGGAAATGCCAAGCATCATCCAACTCGGAAACTTAATGTAATCTGTGTATTCTAAGAGAGTTTTTATTAGATTCTGTTTCTCCAGCTTTTTTGTTTTTTAACATTACCCTAGATTGAACATTGTGATTGATGATGGTGATATAGTTAGCTCAGGGTGAAGGGCTGAAAAGTTTTAGAGAAATTGTCCTTATTAAGTTGACCGTCCTAGTCTTGGCCTTTCCTCCTTTCAGGCCTGGTATGCTGTCCACTTAAAATGTGTGGGGCTCTGACCTTCCGTATCCATCTCAACACTAAAGAGAAATTTCAGCCTGCCTTTTTCTGGCCAACTTTATTAAACTCTTTTTCAAATTGCTATTTACATCCACTTCATTGAGAAGCCATGTGACTCTAGATCTCTTCTATGGATTATTAAGACTTGGTGAGTACGTGAAGGTTGGTTCAGCTTTCTTTTTTCTGTCCCCTAACACGTTCATGTTTCTTATAGGCTCCACTCTGAGGCTCTGCTGAACGTTCCAGTGCTGGTATTGGATGTCAATGATGATTTTTCTGAAGAAGAAACCAAACAAGAAGAACTCCTAAAAAAGGTGGGGAGGACCTTAACTCCTGCTGTTCCATGATTTTCCTTTATTACACTTTTTCCTTTGCTTCAGACTTCAGTATAATGGTCTTATGCTTTGTGCTTCAAATTGCATTTCACACTCCAAAGCCTGCGGGACCTTGTACTTGTCACAAATATAATCCCTATTCTCTAAAGTATTTTGGGCTAATAATTGTTAAATAATTGACTTCCCAGCTAACTTCCTTCTCAAAGGTATTTTAGAACTAGGGGAATGCAATTTCTGGATTCTGTTCCCAGCTCTGCCACTTGATACTGTATGACCCTGCGCAGGTCCCATTTCCTCCCCGTGTCTATTTTCCCTTCCTCGCAGAGCCTCGTGGGCTCAGCAGCATACGTGGTGTGGGTGGACTGTTGTAGAGTGCTAAAAATGTGAAGTTTAACTTATGGTCGTTCTCTTTCCCACAGGTAAACAGCTTTGTAAATAATCTGTAACCAATACTGAGACATTCTGGCTGTGATCCAGGCAGTCTGACTCTCTAAAGCTGGAAAAGTCCCAAGTCGTGCACCTTCCCATCGCCTTTTACCCCTAGCGTGCTCTGACACTCAGGTGCATGGTTTGGGTTAGCCTGCAACTTTGTAGTCTTTTATATCTTATAGACTTCTAAAATAAAGTGGAAGTTTTGCTTATTCTGCTAATCCAGTTGTTGGTTTATTTCCATGCGTATCTCTGGGTGCCCACGCTGAATATCCCTCTAGAAGAGCCATTCACATCTGAGAACAGCCATAGCTTTTCTTGAATCCTTCACCACTGAGACTTCCCTGTGCGCTCACTTGTTCCCTCTGATGCACCCAGGCTGGGATTGTTCCCAGGACTCCCCACCAGGCCCTGCCCTGGGCATGAAGGAGGGCAGGACAGGGGTTCGGGAGAGGGTGGACACTCGGTGTGGGCCCCCAGCACTAGGGAGTGGAACCCCAACTCCAGGATGCTCCTGTCTCTCTTCCCACCCAGCACTTTTGCTCGGGGGCATGGGGCGCTGCAACCTCTGTGCTAGAGCTGAAGAACCTGCGCCAAAGGAAGATGGAGGAAGGGAGAAAGCAAATCAGGAGCCCAAAAGTCCAGCATCTGGCACTCTGGCCTGCCCTAAATAATACCCAGTGAGTTTCAGGTGATCTTATTGGAGTAACTGTGCTGGAAAAAGAATTTTTTGTGCTGCACTTGAAGCTCCAAGGACAATTTATTGTTAAGAGAAAGATGCATGGCTCTGTAGAACCGAAATGCTCCGTTGAAAGAGACTTTGGATATTCTGGATACCGGTCCTTATCAGAGCCATAAATATTTTATAAATATTTTCTCCCATTCTCTGGGGTGTATTTTGATAGCGTGCTTTGAAGCACAAAGGTTTTGAATTTTGACAAAGTCTAGTTTGCCCCTTGTGCTTTTGGTGTCACATCTAAGAAAGTTTTGAACAACCCAACGTGACAAACATTTGCTCCTGTGTTTTCTTCCACGAGTTGTATAGTTTTGGCTCTTTCATTAGGTCTGTGATTCATCTTGCGTTAATTTGTGTGTGCATGGTGTAAGGATTCAACTTGGTTCTTTTGCATGCGCATAGCCAGTTGTCCTGGCAGTTGTTGAAAAGATTCTTTGTTGAATTCTCTTGTTACCACTGTCGACCCACTTGTCCTTGTGTTTGCGGCTTCAGGCTTTGGACAAGACCAGGGATGGACATTGGATGTTAGGTATGTTTTGGAAACTCAGTGGTTTTGGTTCTTTAGCTTTGAGGGGCCCAATGTTTAATTCCCATTTACATTTCCAGGAACCACTAGTGTAAATGCAGAATAAGAGCACTAGGCCTCCACCCTCCATTCATTTAATCAGTCATCAAATATTTTTGAGTATCTCCTGTATGCTAGAGACCAAGGAGATAACAGTGAGCACAGCAGAAGGCAGACTGTCCTGACCTTGCAGAATTCATGTAATGGTGAGGGTGAAAGAGCAAACAAGTAATTGTAGATGTGGTGAGCAGATCGAAAGGAAACATATGGGTGTTCTGTGGGGGCCCGTGAGAGGAGTCAGCATAATCTGGGACAGGCCCCTAGGAAAGTGGCAACTCCTCTGAATTCTGAAGAATGAATGGGGCAGGGTGTCCAGGCAGAGAAAAAGTCACCCACCAAGGTCTTAGTGTGAGAATGAGGCATGAGGCCCAACCTGTCAAGACCACATGAGGCTAGTGAGGTTAGAATTTAGGAACATGCTCCTGTTCTTCACCTTCTTCACTTAGAAAGCCTGAAAACCTAGAGATTCAGCAGATCTTTCCCTGCGTAAACTTTGCCCTTTAGAATGTGAATGTTCTGGGGGAACCTGGGTGGCTCAGTCAGTGGTGTCCTGACCCGATTCTGGCTCCGGTCATATTAATACAGTTCATGGGATTAAGCCCTGCGTCAGGCTTCGTGGGCTAACAGCATGGAGCCTGCTTGGGATTCTCTCCCTCCCTCTCTGCCCCTCCACCTCTCAATATAAACAAACAAACAAACAAACAAACAGAATGTGAATGTTCTGTAAGGTAGTGCCATGGACAGTTTCACCTGGATGAAATAATTTGCCTTTTTCCAAATTGGTAGTGAGATGGTCTAGAGAAAGTGTTTTTTTTTTTTTTTTAACATTTATTTACTTTTTGAGAGATAGATCATGAATAGGGGAGGGACAGGAAGAGAGGGACACACAGAATCAAAAGCAGGCTCCAGACTCTGAGCTAGCTGTCAGCACACAGCTTGACGCAGGGCTCGAACCCATGAACTGTGAGATCGTGACCTGGGCTGAAGTCGGATGCTCAACCAACTGAGCCACCCCGGTGCCCCTACAGGGAGTGTTTTAATGAGGACATTAAGCATTCAAGGAGGGACAGGTCTGGGAGGAGTGTTTAAACACAGAGACCAGCACAGTCACACCAAGGCCAGTGGCTGCCGCACTGTGTTTAGGCTGTGCTCCAACATCAAATAACTTGGATTAACACATAAAAATAGCGAGAGTTCATTTTTGCTTGAGATGCGGTAAAACCTGCTCTTTGCAAACCAGAATATTATCTTGATGGGTTTGTAATGTGAATTGAGATTGTGAAAGTTCTCAAACACAGGCTTTCAGCATGAAAGGAGAAGGTGGTTTCAGGGGAAAAGCTGTTCTACGAAAATGCTGGAATCACGGGATGATGAAGCAAGGGGTGAACATGCGCTTTAAAACAGAAGACTGCATAACCTTCAGCCTTCATTTAAGGGAGTGGGCAGTTTAAATCTGGACCACTTTCTCCTTGGTCTCTTCTGCGTTTCACTCTTTGGTGCCTCCCTTCTGTGTCCTTGGCTGACTCCTCATTTCCTCCTTTCCTCCCAAGTGTTGGAGTCCCCAAGGCACCTTTGGTTCATTTCTGTCTTTACCTGCTGTTCTGAGTGATCTTGTTTTTTTTTTTTTTTTGGCTGCCATCTCAAGTTACCACAAATGTGACTTAAAGTAGCATTAGTTTATCTTTTAGTTCTGTGGGTCAGAGCTCTGACGTGGATCCTCTGGAGGACAATCTGTTTCCTTACCTTTTCTGTCTTCTAGAGGCTGCCCACATTCCCTGGCTTGTGTCCCCTTGTTCCATCTTCCAAGCCAGCAACTACGTCTCTGGCCATTCTTCTGTGGTCACATCTCTTTCACACCACAGCCAGGAAAGGTTCTCTGCTTTGAGGCAGAATACTCTCCCCATCGCAAGATCGTTAGCCTTAACTACATCTGCCAAGTCCCTTTTGCTATTAGGGGAACTAATTTGCAGGTGCTGGTCGTTAGGGTGTGGATGTCTTCAGAGAGCTGTTAGTCACCCTTGCAGAGATCTCAGACGCCATCGTGGCTCCGACTGTTACCACGGGGTGAGTACCTCTCAAGAACTTGGAAATGTGGAAAATGTGAATCGTTTGCAATAGCGGAGGGAATATGCAAAGAACTGTACCTCCGTTATGCAGACCCTGGCCCAGTCAGCCTCCGGTCACCAGGTACAAACCTGTAGTTTGACAAGATCAGATTTATCAATTTATTGTGATGAAAGAGACGTCACCAGAGGAACTATGGGTGTCTTGCCAAACAGGAAAAGAGAGAATTACAGGATCTGGGGGAAGGATAGAGTTTAGGTAAAAATGTAAATGAAGCAGTGCTTTGATAGGCTCAGAGCAAAGCAGGTCTACTCAGATAGCAGTCAACGCCTGGTCCGAGCTGTACAGCAGACCCTGGTTCATTTCCTTCAAAAGTACAAAGCTAAGATAAATGTCAAATGTGTTCTGAAGCTCCAAACCTGACTTGTAAATCAAGACCGTTTCTGTGTGTCAAAGTAACTTAGATCCTCCTGGCAACAGAAGGGTGTTTCATTTTTCCTGATAAAATTTCAAATGGCAAAGTTTCTGATGGGCCATCATTTCAGAGAACAAGGTGAGCTCAGTGAGTCAGAAAGCAGTAGCCGCGTAAAGAAGCAGGTGGTTATGACACTTCAGCACCAGCTGCCCCCTCGGGAGGAATAGTGTTTCAGGGTAACTCTGTAGCTGCCCTTACCGACGCCCTTCTCCCCGCCTGAGAAATGCAGCACGGCTTTGACTTTCTTCACCTGAGCTAATTTTTACTTTCTCACCCACTTCAGTTATCTACTCGGAGCCAGCTTTGTGTCATCTGTAGCCAACCCACCACTCAGATTATTTTGAAGCAAATCCCATGCAGGAGGATGACGTTTTAAGCTAAGTCCGGGTGGACCTCTGGGTGTCATTACTGGGATCTCCCTTCTGCTCAGTGTATGCAAAACAGAGTCCTCACTCCACTCTGCCCTTCCCCCCTCCCTCGGGGCAAAGAAGACTGTTTAATCACCGGGTTGACCACTGAGAAGCCTTCCAGTCATCCTTCCCCTCCAGCTCTCTTCCAATCCAACACCCTTTCTCACCAAGTTCTGCCTGTTCCTCTCTGAAATCTCTCAAATCTTCCCGGCACCTCAATGCCCACTCTCCAGTGGAAGGAGTCGTGGACACTGGGGTTGATGTCCCTAAATTCATTCACACACTCCCTCCTCGTTCTTAGCGTCACATGGCTCCCTTCCTAGCATGGCCATGCCAGGAGTGGCTACAATGCCCACCCCTTACCTGCCGGCCCACTGCTACTACCAGCAGCCATCTGTTCCCCAGGCCACCTCAACTGAGTCCCAGGCCTTCTCCGCAGTTTCACATCCTGCAGCTCAGTTACCAGCAATCAGCCGTGTTCTGGAAGCAGATGGACTTTTCCTTGTGGGAAAGTCCTAGTAGCCAGAAGCCGTCATTATGTCACTCACCTCACTTTGTCTCATCAGGTGGGCATTTTATCATCTCACAGCATCACAGGAAGGACACAGTAGGGGGTAAGGCACAGTCACAGGTATTTTGAGAGAGAAAGTGCATTCACAAACCTTACAGTATTTTGTTATAATTGTTCTATTGTGTTATTATTGTTGTTAATCTCTTACTGTGCCTAATTTATAAATTAAGCTTTATCACAGATATGCATGTGTAGAAATAAATATCATCTATTTAGTGTTTAGTACTACCTGTGGTTTCAGGCTTCCACCGGGCATTTTTGAATGTATCCCCCTCAGATAAGGGGGAGACTACTGTACAAAAACACTGTAGCTACTGTATAAAAGCATAGTGGGGAGCCTGGGTGGCTCAGTCAGTTAAGCGTCCGACTTCGGCTCAGGTCATGATCTCACGGTTTGTGGGTTTAAGCCCCGCGTTGGGCTCTGTGCTGACAGCTAGCTCAGAGCCTGGAGTCTGCTTCGGATTCTGTGTCTCACTCTCTCTCTCTGACTCTCCCTTGCTCGTGCTGTCTCTCAAAAATAAATAAAAAACATTAAAAAAAAAAAAAAAAGCATAGCTTCAAGTTAGGTCTTCTGCCACCCCCTGCCCCCAGACAGCTGCCGCTCAGTCCTTTCTGTGGGGAAGCATTAGGGCTGCCATGTATTTGTAACTTTACCTCCCACCACTCAGACCATACACCCCACAGGACTACCTGTGGCTCCAGGAGACATCTTGTGTTTCCCACATAATGAAATGCTTCTCTCCCATCCTCTCCCACTCTTTCTTACTGAAAGCCCTATTGATTCTGCCAGTCCCCGGTCTACTCCCATCTCTGGGGGCTCTTCCTGCACACCACCCAGGAGGAACCAGCATTTGTGCTCTTGGACCCACTGCTGATTCCCCTATATCCAGCTGTGCATCAGACCTGGATGAAACCTCTCCCTCTGGGCTTTGCCATTTTTGACACAGACCATATCTTGGTCACTTAGCACAGTGCTGGCATTTCTCTGCTTACTGCTATTTGGTGATATAGACTTGCCTCATATAGACTCGGGAAATAAATGAATGATGCAAGTGGAGACATGATGTGTACTTTCTGGGGCCATTGGATGTGTGAGCTCCATATTATGGTCACCAAATTTTGAAGTGCCTTCTGTGTGTAAGCACTACGAGGATATGCACACACACACACACACACACACACACACACAAATACACAAATATATATATATATATACATATATATGAGCCCAGACCCCATCCTCAAGTTGTCAAGGGAGCTGATGATTGTTGAATGCCTACCGAGTGCCAGATACCCTAGCCAACCCTTCTCAAATGTTATATCATCCTCTCATTAGTGTTACAAGGCAGGCTTAAGATCCCAGTTCTTACAGAGTCCTGCTGTACGTGGTGGAGCCGGGACTCAAGCCCAGGTCCCTTCCCGACTCCAGAATCTGTTGTTTCCACAACAAACTGCTTGTTAAGGGAGAAAAGACTAGACTTTCAGAAAAAGGAGCAAGCATACATTTCTTTGGCTGCATTTTTAGATATGTCCATGCCCTCTTGTTGGCCAGGCAGAAAGAACTGCTAGCTTGCCAGCAGCACTGGGTGGAGGCCCCCACGTGCATCCTACATATGCCTTTGGCCCAGTGGGGCCAGAGTGGGCAGACTTGCTTCCAGTGGCCCAGATCTCCTCTTTGTGGCAACGGCACCTTCAAGGTGGTAAGCCCCTTCAGGCACCAGGCATTGAGATGCATTTGGAAATTTGTGAAGGTTCTGGAGTGCCTTTACATATGCCTTTCTACCCTATGCCCTGGCCCAACCCGGATGTTGCCATCAGATGATCTCCTAAAACAGCTTTAATCATATTTAATATTCTCCTTGAAAAAGATTGGCATCTAAATGCAAAGTGGTCTCCTGGATTGGATCCTGGAATAGAAGGACATTAGTGGAAAAACAAGTGGAATCCAAATCAAGCGTGGAATTCAGTAAATAATAATACACCAGTGTTGGCATCTTAGTTTTGATGGATGTCACATACGATGCAAGATGTTAGCATCAGGGGAGATTGAGTGAGGGGTATATGGAAACTTTCTGTACTATCTTTGCAATTTTCCTGTAAATCTAAGATTATTCCTGGGTGCCTGCCTGGCTTAGTAGGGCATGTGACTCTTGATCTTGGGGTGGTGAGTTCAAGCCCCATGCTGGGTATGAAGATTACTTTAAAAAAAAGATAGGGGCATCTGAGTGGCTCAGTTGGTTGAGTGACTGACTTCAGCTCAGGTTATGACCTTGCAGTTTGTGGGTTTGGGCGCTGCATCAGGCTCTGTGTTGATAGCTTGGAGCCTGGAGCCTCCTTCAGATTCTGTGTCTACCCCTCTCTCTGACCCTCCCATGTTCATGCTCTGTCTCTCTCTGTCTCTCAATAAAAAAAAAAAAAAAAGTTTAAAAAAATTTAAAAATTTTAAAAATTTTAAAAAAGATAAAATTATTCCCAAGTTGGGGCATCTGGCTGGCTCAGTTAGTAGAGCATGTGACTCTTAATCTCTGGGTCATGAGTTCAAGTTTCACATTGAGCGTTGAGTTTACTTTTAAAAATAATTCTAAGGGATGTCTGGGTGGCTTAGTCAGTTAAGTGTCTGACTTCGGCTCAGGTCATGATCACATAGTTTTTGGGCTCAAACCCTGCATCAGGCTCTGCACCGACAGTGTGAAGCCTGTTTGGATCCTCTGTCTTCGTCTCTCTCTGCCTCTGCTTAAAGGTGATGACCAGGCTCCCTAACTGGGATTTTGGGGTCCTCCAACCTTATCGTCCTCTACTCTGTGAAAGAATCCTCTATGTGGCTGAATGGTTTTACTCACCCTCCTCTGAACACAGTCTGTGCTCCCCTCACCCCTGTGTTTGCCCTAGCCATGTACCCTGCCGGACTTATCACCTGCCAAGCAGTTGTCACGGTCCTTAACTGCACACAGAACCAAGTCAATGTGAACCTAATGGAGCTCAAGCTTCAGGCTTGCCATTTGCAAGGCCCCAGAGTGTCCACCATGGCTGTTGGGAGAAAGTGATGCCCCTGTAACCATCTCTGCCACCCAAAGAGTCTCACAGGCCTGAGACTCTGGGAGGTATAGCTTAGTTGCCACCTTGGCCACATGCCCTTGACATGCCAGGCAGGGAGTCAGAGAGCGAGTATCTGACTTTCACCTTCACTGTGTGAGGCTAGCTCTACCTCCAACCATAGTGGGAAAGTCCCCAAACACAGGAAGGGGATTCATTCACTGGTTCTCCACACAGCGGCAGGTGTTCACTACAGGTGGTTTTTTAGAACCAAAACTCCCATGTGGCAGAGCAGGCTCAGGGGACACTTGGGAAAACAGCTTGGTTTGGCCTGGAGGCTGCATGGTACAGGTTATGTTCTTGCATCTGATCCACTAGACCAGCGTCAAGGGGACTTCATCTCCCAAGAGCACTCAAACTAAAACCTTTGCAATAAACAGGGCCCATGTGCATGGCTTTGGGAGCAGCAATGGAAAAGGGTCATATCAGGGAGTTGGCAGCCACCTCTGAAGGTGCGGGTGTCCCCCAAGGCAAGAGAGCACTGTCATGGGAAAAGGCCTGGGTGCTCTGTATCCATGGAGGCCCCGTCACCCCTCCGGCCACTGCAACCAGAAAGCTGGGAGCATCTAACTCCTCCCTCTCACTCATCCCCAACATCCAGGCAATCATCTGGGGCTAGTAACTGCCTCCTAATATTCTCACGTCTGTCTCATCAGCAAGTACCTTCTTCAGGAAGCGCTTGTGACCTCCTACCCAGCCGGGAGGGGGAAGGTCAGGTACCTGGCCTTTGTGCTCCTATTGAGCACAGAGTTCATTAACTTTGCATGTATCTTACGGTTGCCCTTGCCACATAACATTAAAATGGTCTTATCTCCTCATCTCTTTATTCAAGTACAGAATATATCTATCCCTCTTTGTACCTCCAGTGCCTGGCACATAGGAATGCACAACTCAATAAATATTAGAAAAATGGAAAGCAGGAAGAAGGGGAGAAGAAAAGAAGTAGGCTGAGCTTGAGAAGGGCCCATTGGGACGAAGCAATGAAATGTGCCCACACTCTTACCCCTTAGTGCTGCCTGCAGCATGCTTGTCGAGTCCCAGGCCAGCTCCCAGCCAGACTCGGAGCTGCCTCTCCAGGGTGAAGGGTGCAAGCAGAAGACAGGCAGTGAGCCCTCTAAGCCTGCTCTCAGACTCCCCTGTGCCAGGTAATCCTGGGGACACTGGGGACCACACGGGGCCTCTTGAGGAGGGAACTGCAGAAGACAGAAGAGGCCTCGGGCCCTTGCTGGATAAATCCGCAACAGCCTAGTACTGCCCTTCTCAGACTTCTACACAAGAAAGATATAAACCTAAGTCATTGCTGCTTGGGGTTTTATCATTGTATACAGCTGAACTAATAATCCTGTGGTTCTAAGCTTGCTAGAATATTCTCTCTTGCCTTCTTTGGGGCCCTCCTTCAAGGCAGGTATGTGTCAGAAGGCTGGAAACCCTGGAGAATGTTACCTGGCCCTGATGACCCCTTGCAGTGGATAGGTGGTTCCTGGGTCCCCAGTGCCAGCACATGCAAGGAACGAGGACATGGGTGGGGAGAAGCCACATCACCTTGGGCTGGTCATCGAGCCTCTCGACTCTTCAGGTTCCTTGCTCTAAAAACAAGAACTATGATCAAGGTTTGTACAGCCTTAAGTTCAAAATATCTGTCTTATGAATGAGAAAGTAGCATGGAAGAGATGGCGGTGCTTATGTTTAGGCATTAAACCTGGCTTTCAATCCTGGCTCGGCCACTAACCGGCCGTGTATCTTGGACAAGTTCCTAAACCTCTCTGAGCCTCTGTTTTCCTGAGGTCTGAAAGTGAAACTATCTTTGCACCTACTTTGCAGGGGCGTTCCAGGATTAGAAATACTGTAGACAAACTTCTGGGCACAGAGCAGTCACTCAGTAAGTGGGGCTGGTCGGTCTTCGTGGGTGGAAATCCTTCAGGGGGTCTCGCTGAGCTGGGCCCGGGCGGTGAGGTGAGGAACACGATGGCAAGGTGGGTAAGCAGCACGGAAAAAGGAAGGAATAGTCACCATATGTGGGGAAGAGTGGGCACGGTATGGTCCCAAATGGGGAGAGATGATGCATCCTTAAGTGTGATGCAACACAGGCTGTTACAGGTGCCACTTGCAGTGAAGGGAGCTGTGTGGGTCTCGTGGCATACGATCTGGGCACTACATGAAAGCAGGATTTGTGGAGCAGATGCTGGATGACAGTGGCCGTGGACTTCACACCATGGACCAAGGCAGGGAGCTAAGAGCGTGTCCTGTGCTTTGTGGGGTGGGGAGGGCAACAGTGGATGAGGAATGCTCAAATGCTTTAAACGGAGCACTTGGGCCTCTCTTCTCTGCAGGATAAGGACAAGACAGGCCAGCTAGCCTCCACTGCTCATGCTGTCCTCTCTCTACCTGCTTCCCCTCAGCACCTCTACATGGGCTCTGCTGTGAGGCCAGAGCCAGAATGCCTGGGTCTGGAAGGAGCCACTGCGGTCCCCTGGGAGACCTGGGAAAGGGGCTGGTACAGCACTTGTGTTCAGAAGGTGAAGGGCTTGGAGAACAGGCAAGCAGGCATTCACTGTGGCTTCCTTCCCGCCTGGCGGCTGGCTGCGTGCCCTGAACTTGACCTCAGATGACCTGTGTGTTCCCTTCTTGGAAACGGTTCCATTGCCAGAAGCAGTTGAGCTTTGGCTTTGGCTTTCTTCTTCTGAGCAGGGACTCTGCCTCAGCTGGACTGGCTCTGCGACTGTAAAAGTCTCCCCATTAGCTGAACAGGACCTTGCTTTCCTGTCCCTTGCCACGGGGGTGGCTGCTGCTGCTGCTCTCCACCTGTCCTCTTGCCCCTTGTCAGCCTTCATGGTTCTCAGTTTAGCACTGGTGACTTTAAGAGTGGGAGATCGCTACATAGATAAGGTGACTTTAAGAGTGCAAGATCACTGCATAGATAAGGACTTAAAGACCAAGGGGGGAAGTGTGAAGTGTTCTCCCTAGGCTGCTCAGCTAGTAACCCTCGGAGCAGGGACCGCCCAGGAGCTGTGACTCTCAGACGGTGCTCTCTTTCTGGGCTGTGAGCTGCATAACTAACTCCACACTCCTCAAATTCATTAAGGCTGGAGGTGTGGACCTTTGCTATATGAAAGTCCAGACTAAAGTCAGTGCCTTGAAATCCTGGTGTGAAAAACTGAATTTTGTTTCCGGCATTGTCCTTGCTAACAAATACCATGATTGATGGTTTTGTGGATTGGGTTGGCATGAAAAATAATTCCAAAAATGCTTGGATTTGCTCAGTGTCACCGATTAGTGTTGCCTTAGGAAACAAAATCCAGTATTAACCCTGGTAAGGGGAAGAAACTGCAACATTTTCTCTCTAGTCAAATGCATAAGGCATATATATGGCATACTTACCACAGAAAGGGACTAATTTCTAATCAGCATACAAGCTAGGATGCATTAATCCCAAATCGGTTGCTTTGGTCCAAAGCCTTTTCAGACTTACCTTTGGAGCCAGTGTATGGGTCCCAGTAGAGAGCCAGGCTCTGTTTGTCATTCGACGGGAATATGTTGAACATGTGTGTCCCAGGCAGCAAATAGGCACACATGCGGACTTCAAGAGTGACCTCTTCACTTAAAAATTAATGTCTTCTCTAGGTTTGAATGCCATCTTAATTGTCAGGTTTGGTTCTGAAAGATATTTTTGACTGCTTTCTAAAATTAAGCTCTTCTTCAAAGGATAGAGAATGGATTCACTGATTGAAACTACCCAGAAAAAAATGTGGCTTAGACAAAGGTATCTCAAAAGAGGAATTCCCGAGACATTTTAAGCAATGGCCGCACAACCTCCCAAGGAGACTGTTAAATAAGAAACATGTATTGGGAAGCAGTATTTATTTAAAATGCAAAGGCACATTTTCATGAGAACAAGGTTTTGGCTTCTGGAAGCCAGCCACCTCTCAAAGCAAGATGACCAAATGGTCTGAACCAACTCAGTTCTATTGGCTGCTATCCACCGGCCATGAGCCCTTAGGCTAGGCCTGTCCCAGGCATCCACATCTGACAGCACCTGCCCGCAGAATCTCCAAATGAATTCAAATTACAAGACTGACAGAGCTTAGAAACAAACCTGCCTATTTACATGGGTTTCCCTGCTGCCAAGGATGTCTCATTGATCAGAGAGAAGCGTTATCATCCAGTTTCCAGGTTCTCACAAAGAGCCCATTCTATATGCTTTCTATTTTACACAGACCTTTCTCATTTACCCTCTCCCTCGAAGCCATACCCCAACTCCTGTGGTAGCCATTAAAACTTCCCATTGTATGGCCAGACAAACTAAGGTTTGGTTTAATGGCTTGCCTAGAGCATGCATACCCCACTGCTGGGGCTTGAAACAGGGTCTTGCACTTCCTCCTCCATCAGACACAGAAGCCTAAACTCCTGCAGAAACGTGTGATGGCTTGTGCAAGCAGTGGTTCCCAGCCTGGCTGCACATTAGGCCGCACCCAGGTGTGGCTAGATGTTGCCAAGGACATGAGCCTCGGGGCCGCCACCCAGGTCCATTTATCCGGAATCTTTGGGTGTGGGGCTGGGGCACCGTATTCCTGGAGTTCTCTGGGTGGCTACAGTGTGCAAAACTGCAACCATTCTGTTAGTAATCTGGATCTGCTTCCTTCTTTCTCAAGGGCCTGCTTTCCAGTTGTCTTTTTTCAAAACTATTGTTCTATTTCTCAATTATAGGAATAATACTTGTTTGTAGAAATTTTAGAAGAAAGATATGAAGAAGAAAACAAAATCGCGAACAGATCCATTGTTAATATTTTGATGTATTCTCTTCTAATCTTTGTACATATGTACTTACACATGTTTGACAATATACTATATACTAATTGTTTTCTTTTGATTTTATATGGTAGTTTCCAGTGTTGCCACATAGTTTTCAAACACGCTATTTTTATGTGAAAGCATAAAAGATTTTTAAAGTACTATCCCCAACATTGACAGTGATTAACATTGGACTAAATAAATAAACATTTAAATAGATAAAACAAAAATAGTAAAATCATTATAATGGCTGCATAATGATTCAGTGGGCTCACCTCCTATATATCAATCAACCTTTAATATTGGACAATTGGACTGTTTCTAATTTTCTGTTGTTATAAGTAAGTCTTCCATGAAGATCCTTGTACCTACATTTTTGTGCCCCACTTTCTTAGAAGTGAAAGTAATGAGCCAAAGGGTATAAACCTTATGAAGATTGTGGATAAACATTGCTAAATTGCTTCCCAGAAGGGCACATGAGTTGCTGGTCCCCTCAGTGGCATATCTTGGGAAAGAGAATTGTTACAGTCTTTGCAAAATTAAGTATTTTCATTCTTAATGAAATGATCTGTCAGTTTGCCATGATTATTAATGAGGTTGGACTTTTTGTATCTTTTTAAAAATATAATTTATTGTCACATTGGCTTACATACAACACCCAGTGCTCATCCCAACAAGTGCCCTCCTCAGTGCCCATCACCCACTTTCCCCTCTCCCCCACCACCACCCTCCGTTTGTTCTCTGCACGTAAGAGTCTCTCGTGGTTTGCCTCCCTCCCTCTCTGTTTGTAACTATTTTTTTTTCCCTTCCCTTCCCCAGGGCCTTCTGTTAAGTTTCTCAAGATCCACATATGAGTGAAAACATATGACTTTATATATCTTTATTGGTCATTTTTATTTCTTCTTTTGTGAATGTTCATGTCCTTTGCCTTTCTCCCCCCTTTTGGGTATTCATCTTTTTTCTTATATATGAAGCATACTAAGTATATAACACTTTTCCATTCATTTGTTTTGTAAATATTTCCCTAAATTTGTTATTTAATTTGAGTTGGTTTTTTAAAATATATTTTTAAGTGTTTTATTTATTTTCAAGAGAGAGACAGCATGAGCAGGGGAGGAACAGAGAGAGAGGGAGATACAGAATCTGAAGTAGGCTCCAGGCTCTGAGCTAGCTGTCAGCACACAGCCTGATGCAGGGCTCGAACCCACGAACCCTGAGATCATGACCTGAGCTGAAGCCGGAGGCTTAACTGACTGAGCCACCCAGGCGCCCCTAATTTGGGTTGTTGATATACACAAGAGCTTATTGATTTTATGCTCAGAAATACCTTTAGACTGCTTGACCAGGTAAACAGTTACCAACAGTTTCTTCTACAGGCCTCAGTGAATAAAGGTCTGCTTCTGGTTAAGCAGGATTTTATTGGTCTACACTAAGAAACAGTTCATCTCCTATAGAAACCTGACTTGAAATTATCAAAACTATAATACTTTTTAGTATACATTCCTTGAACTATCCCACTGGATACATGATAATGTAAAAACATGTTGGTGGTTCCCATCTTTGTAGGGCAAAGCATTTAAAAGTTTTTTAATGTTTATTTATTTTTGAGAGACAGACAGAGCACGAGCAGGGGAGGGGCAGAGAGAAAGGGAAGCACAGAATCAGGAAGCAGGCTCCAGCCTCTGAGCTGTCAGCCTAGAGCCTGAAGTGGGCCCAGGAACAGAGAGCTCATGACCTGAGGACAGAGCTTAACCCATTGAGCCACCCAGGTGCCCCAGTAGGGCAAAATATTTAAAAGCAAACAGTATGCATAGCCTCTCACTAAAGACTGCCCCAACCCCAAACTTAAAAACTCCTCTTTCTCTCTGATTTCAGAAATAGGGTAGGTCTTACTAAGGTACCACTGGACCCTCAGTGGAGCCTTTCAACCCAAGCTTCTCCTGGTCTCATGCCTTGGGGACAAACTCTAATCTTGAGCAGGGTTGCTCCGGAATGTAGTATCTGGTATATACTTATACTAAAAACTTTTATGTGCTTCTCTGACATTCAGATTTAACTTGGATGCCCTGTATTTTTGTTTGCTAAATCTGACATCCTTAATCCTAAGGTTTATTTCGGTGGTGATGTTGGAGTCTGTGTCCCGGGCATCCCACAGGACCCCAGTACACGGCCCCCACACATCTGGTATATCACATAAAGGCATCTACCTGCCTGCCTCCAAAGAGGCTCTCATGGTCAAGGGGCAGCCTCCTTCCTGGGCACCAGGGATTCTAAGAAACCCACTGCATTGACTTTTCTCCACCAGTCAGCAAATACTTATAAACGTGAGCTCTTCACCCAGGCCTTGTGGCTGCTCCCAGGCTTCCTGCAGCCCATGGTTCTCCTTCCTGCTTTTTCCAGCAGCTGTGTGTTTCGCTGGGCTGGCAGATCCGGGCAGGCCCAGCTGAGTGCTCATCACTGCCTCTCAGGTGTCCTTAGCCCCCTGCACGTTTCTGTTTGAGCAGCCAATCTGTTCCCTGTGGCTTCTTTTTTCCTTGACACCTATTTTCTGTCTTTCAGACTTTTAATTCACTGTAAATAATGGCATTGCTTCCCGAAAGTTGGATGCTCAAATTCATGTTTTATTGTGGTTTGAAATGGCCAAATGACAGGTGAGTGTGGGTCATGGCCTAGTCATTCCTCCATTAGGACAACCCTAAAGAATGGCAAGAAGAGGGAGGCATCAGCTCATGCCCCCTCCCTGGCTTACCAGATAAATAGTACAGTGTTGGCAATACAGGATACTTCCCCAGGAACGGTGCCAGAGTGACCTCGAGTAACTCAGTCCGTTAGTGCAGGTGTTCCCAAGATCGCCTCTCCCTCTCCGTGGGGGATGACGGCATCCTTTTTATCTCTGGTCCATTTACCCCTGAAGGCTTCAAGGCAGTGCTTCTCAATTTTGAGGAGGCCTAGGAATCACCTGGAAGTCTTGTTAGAATGCAGACACTGATTGAGCAGCTCTGGGGGCTACTGAGAGTCTGGTCTCTTACAAACTCAGCGGCACTGCCGCTGTAGGTCCACGGATCACACTTTGAACGGCAGGAGT
Organism: Suricata suricatta; assembly: GCF_006229205.1. Classification (NCBI taxonomy): domain Eukaryota; kingdom Metazoa; phylum Chordata; class Mammalia; order Carnivora; family Herpestidae; genus Suricata; species Suricata suricatta. The sequence continues at coordinate 116,731,163 of NC_043703.1, forward strand.
CTGAAGCTTTTCCTGATAGGCCACAGGATGGCCCAAGCACCTCCTGGTCTTTTCAATTCCAGGGCTTTGGCAAAACTGCCAGGCCCAGGAGGTGTGAATCCAAGGCTATGGGATCCATGTCTGTGAGAAACAAAACCACAAGGGGAGGGCAAGGAGGTAAGCGGGAGTGAGAGCTGGGGAGGTGCTGGAAGCCTGTGACAGGGGACAAGTTCTGGACAGCTTAGAGTGGAGGTGGCAGGCTCTAGGGCTGCTTGAATACGTAGCCTAGGATGTGTTTGGAAGCTGCTGTCTCTAGCTGGGGAGGCTGAGGTGGGTCTCCCGCTCAGTGCCAAGCCTCTTCCTGGGCACCTACACATCATTGCCTCCATTCTCTTAGGTAACACATACTATCCTTAGTGGTTATAAATTTTAACTCTGGTTGTCATGGCTACTTACTGTTAAAATATGGTAAGACCCTTGCTCTGTGAAGGGTGCAGGGGAATCAGGGGATGGGATGGGAGAGAAGGAGGAGATTGTTTGAGTGTCTACTACCTACAAGGTCTGAGATAGGACATTGCCATAGTGTGGCTCATTTGATGGTCTGCAAAGGAATCTGCCAGGGAGCTAGCATACATCCCATTTTTACAGATGAGGAGGCTGGGAGAGGGGAATCATCTCGCCCACTCACAAACCAGCACCTAGAGGAGTGGAAATGGAGCCCAGGCACCTGGAGGGGCACCTCAGTGTTTGGGGAAAGGGAAGGTGTTGTGTGCATGGTGTGTGTGTGTGTGTGTGCGCGTGCACACGCGTGCACAATGGCCAAGTGGAATGATGGGGGCTCTGAGGATTGGTCCCCCTGCACTGCATCATTCCTGCAAATGGGGCTTGACTTTCACCTGCGAAGAATACAGGGAAGGCGAAGCCTCAAGAATGAAAGGGGGTGATCTCGAGTTCAGGTCTCAGATGGGAAAGCGAGCAGGCTCCTGCCCAGCAGAGATGGAATGGGAACAACCTATGGAAACAAGATAATGGAATAAACCGGGTGAAGATGAAGCAGTCTTTGAGGGATGCTCAACTCTTCCGGAAGTCTTTGCATCCTTCCTGCTGGATTCTTGAGATTTGTAGCTCAGGAATTTTGTGATTTTTATACTACACATGTTTTCTGTGGTCTCCTCTCCCCAACTCTCCACACTTTTTTTTTTTTTTACAAAGTCTTCTTAAAAAGGCTGACCTTGTTGGAAGATTTGATGTTTAAATTTAACCAGGGAGTAGATCATAACATCTTGGCCCAGCCCAGAGCCCCAGGTTCCCATATATGCTGCTTCTTGGGTCTCTGCGGGCATGTCCCATATGTGCCTCAAATGGACATGTCCTTGCTGACTTCATTCAGCCACCGGCTCTTCCTCTGGGCCTCTTGGTGCTACCGTCCACCCTGTTGCTCTTCCAGAAACCTCCTCTGTATGCCCTTATATAACCGATCCCTATCCTGTTGACGTGACTCACTAAATCTCTAATACATCTCTCCATCCCCAGCCCACAACCCTAGTGGAGACCACCCTTATTTTTTCTCTCACCTGGGCTTCTGCAACAGCTGCTTTCTCTGCCTCCACATTGAGACTCTAATACATCCCCCAGACCACAGCCAGCACCGGGCCAGATGCGGTCCCTGTCCACAGCACAGTAGATGGGACAAATCTAAATCTACTAATGATGTGATTGGTAGGTTCAGTCTTGAGAGACCATCAAAGGCTTCCTGGGGTGTCACCCGAGTTGAGCCAGGAAGGATGAGTGGGAGTGAAATGGCAAGAAGGCAGGAAATGCTTCTGCCAAAGCTATGCTATTTCAGAACTTCCCTTTAGCTGTCAGGCTACATGGTGACATGTAAACCCTGAGTCCTTTCCTCTGCTGGATTCTTTCTCCATTTACAAATTCATTTCTACCAAGTTTGCCCCACTGCCACTCATCTGAGCTTCCCTCAGCTCAGATTTCTTCCACTCTGGTCTAAATCTCTGAATCCAGTTCTCTAGTGGGAGGAATGACAACCAACAGAACGGGAACTTCAAATCTATGTCCCCAGGAGGCAGAAGCACTCATAGAATTGGCAGAACTGGCTGCATTTACACCTACTGAGATATCCCACATCCCCCTCACATGCACACACTATCCCTGTGTGTAAGTTATCAGTGCTGCTAACCAAATATTTTTGCTTCTGCTCCAGGCACAGGGGAGCATTGTACCTATTACACTTCCCCAAGCCTTCACGACTTGCTTCAGCCAGTGAAATGAGAGCAAAAGTGACTTGTACTACTTCCAGATGAAACCCTGGAGAATTAGTGTTTGATTTGCCCCATTCTCACTTCCTGCCTTCTGGGTTGAGGAGGCAGCATGTCCAGCTATAGCTGCCTGTGTCCCTGGGTGGCTATGGAAAAGAGAGCTCCTGTTGACCCACAGTGGACACATTTCATGATCAAGAAAAAAACTTGTATGTTAAAAACCACTGTGATCTGGGGATTACTTGTTATTACAGCAAAACCTAACTGATCCTGACTGATACATCCCATGAAATCAAGGTCTAGGGTGGGGGGCACCAGGGCTTTTATCCCTATCAGGTATTCAGCAACCTGAGTCTCAGAGCCAAAGTTCCCACCCTTCTGCTGAGCTCCCTTAGGCTGGAAGATTTCCAGGGTATTTCATCTCTTTCCCATTATGATGAGGACCCTTGCATTCTCCTTCTAAGTTATATAGTCTATTTGATTCAACCTAAATTCAAAATGAAGTCACAGAAATAAAACATGAAAGCATTTGCTGAGCTCCTCAAAAACCTAGTCTAGTTACTCTACACATGTTACATGAACCTATGCATGTCCAAAAGCAATCCACTAATGCATCTACCTTTCCCCAAGAGCAAAAAGCCAGTGTCTGCTCCATATCAGCCCTGGCACCAGTAGGCTAATTTCAGAAGCCCTCGATCATAGGCCCAGTTCTGCCACTTAGTAGTAAATGACCTTGGACAAATTACCTCTCTGAGTCCCAGTTCCCGTATCTGTAAAATAGTGATAATAATAATAAAAGTTGTGTCATAGAAGAGGAAAGTAACATTTGCATTTGGCATATTAGCCACTCTGCAGACAGGACCATAATGTATGTGGAAGTGCTTTGAAAAGAGAAAGGTCTATGCAAACATTAGCTGATAATATTTTTAACCAATACATGACCAAAGAAGAAACATCCCAAATCAAACAAACTTCCTGAAGTCTTCATTCTTTAAAACCAAGCCCAGGCATGGATGAACGTGGCTGTATATTTACATTTCTGCAAAAGGTTCCGCAGTATAAAGCTGCTTCTTCAACTAGGGCTAACTGCTTATTAGTTAAAGAGAGGGAGCAGGGTCAAACATCTCAGAGGTTAGTCACATGCGATCATTTGCAGGTTCGGCAAATGATCAGAGAGCAGCGAGCAGCGTTGATTCCACGAGGTGACTTCCAGAAGAACCACGCGGGCACATGCAACTCAACTTCCGGTGTTCTTCGCTCTCCAGTACTGAATCAACCGCAGTTCCTCAGTGGAGCTGGAAGTCCTCCTTATTTCCCAGCCCCACCTCCATCCCCAAAGGGAAACGCCCCCTGCCAACCCCGCAGTGCTTGCCGTCCACTGGGCTTGTTTCCTTAGCGACGGGATTTCCCTTTCTAACCCTTGGGGCAGCTGCAGCAGCCAGGTCCTGACCTCACCGGAGCAGTGGCCTAAAAAGGCTCAGTCTTCGGTCGCTGGGGGTGGGGCTCGCCACGCTGCTTAGTAAAAAGGAGCCTCTCTCAGTCTACCTTCTCTAAGCGCCTCGGGCCTGATTCTGGCCGGCCGCCTGGGCGTTGAACTTGCTTCTCAACCGCTTCCACTCGCCAGTGCTTCTCAAAGGGCATGTTACAACAGAGTGCCCGCCCCACCTCCAGAGTTTCTGCTAGAGTTAAGTGTGGGGTGGGGCCCCAGAGCTTGTATTTCTAACAAGTTCCCAGGTGTTGGTGGTACCGCATCTGGGGACCACAGTTAGGCAAACACTGCCTCTAGCTTAATGCTGCTGCCAGAGAGGCGCGCCGGGCACCTTCACCACCGTCCCAGCTGCTCTCCCGCCCTGGGTGCTGGGCGAGGAAGGAACAACCTGGCAGCACAGGGGGCTGCAGACCTGACAAAGCAGGCTGCAAAAAACAAAACAAAACAAAACAAACAAACAAACAAACAAAAAACCCCAAACCAAACCAAACCCTGGAAGCCTGTGGGTCTTCAGTGTCACCGGGATATGTCATTGATCAGGTTCTACTGATCTCGTTTCTTCATTCAGCACATATTGATTGAGTGCTAGATCTAGGGTTACAAGACAAAGTCCCAGCCCTCCAGGAGCTCATAGTAACTGGGAGGGAAACGTGCAAACAATTACAATGCTGATAAGATAACGGTTGTGTCGGGGGGGATCAAACTTCTGTGGGGGGTAGGTGGGGCTCTGGAATCCGAGGAACTGGAAAAAGTTTCATGGAAGAAATGGCATTTATGCCGAGACTTGCAGGATGGGTGGGAATTTGGCAGGTAGAAGGAGCAGCTGGAACGGGTGGTGAAGTGGGAAGGGGTTTCCCCAGGTGCAGGGAATGAGCAAACGGAGAGTGCCCAAGTGCAGGGGTCCAGAGAGAGAAGCAGCTGGGAAAACGATGGGCAGGTGTTGGGCTGGGCACCTCTCTGGCTGCTCCTTCTCAGTCTCTTTTGCTGGGCGCCTGTCTGCTGCTGTTCCTCACGAGCTGCTGTTCCCTGGGACTCTGTCCTGGCTGCCTTTTCTTTGCACTTTCCCTGTCCGCTGCAGATAAGCTCCTGCACACCTGAAGCCCTGCTTACAATCTACTCAGCAATGGGGTCCACTCGTGTGTTTCCAGCTCAGGTTCACCCCCTCAGCTGGACGCGGACAGCTCCAGGTATCTTTCCTCCCACTCCGTACTGGTGAATGGCACCAGCATCCGCCCAGTTAGCTAAGCCAGAGGACTTTGAAACAGCTCTCTCAGATAGCTGGCAAAGAGTTACTGGGCACAGTAAATTGCTCAGAATACAGAAAGAAAGATGCCAGGCTCAAATTCTGAGTCTACCTTTTTTTTCCCCTTAAGTTTATTTATTTATTTTACCGGTGTGGGGAGAGGGAGGGGCAAAAAGAGGGAATTCCAAGCAGGCTCCATGCTGTCAGCGCCAAGCCTAACTCGGGGCTTGATCTGGGGAACTGTGAGACGAGACCAAGAGTCAGATGTCCAAACAACTTAGCCACCCAGGCGCCCCTTGAATCTACAATTTACTGGATGAGTGACCTTGGGCAAGTTACTTAATCTGTTTCTTTATCTGTAAGATGAGTTTAATGCAAGTACCTAGTTCACAAGGTTCTATGGATGAAACAATAACTGTTGTCATTTATGATGCCCTATAAAGAAACAAAAGAAGTAACTGATGTCAAGTAGCATTGTCCAGAAACCTCTAGGCCAAGTACTTTACTTGGATAGTCTCAGAAATAGTGCGTACCTTGTCCAAGACCACTCTGCTAGCAAATGGCACAGCCAGGTCTGGAACCCAGAATTCTGTCCCTAAGCCACCTTCTTCAACCCCATTGTCACACAGTCTATCTGGAGATTGTATAAAAAAATGGTAAAATGCTTATTTTATAACGTTAGTGAAAAGAGGGCCGAAAATTGTGTAATCAGTGTGCGTACAACCTTGTCATCCAGAAAAAGAAAAAAAAAAAAAAAAGGAAACTAATCTACAAATAGAAAAGGCTAGAAAGAAATATAGAAAATGGTTAAATGTGGTATTTGGGTGATGTTTATCTTCTAATTCTCTGGATTTTATACATTTTCTTTACTATATGTATAATTTTATTTAAAATTATTTAAAACATTAACCATTTATTATAGTAACAATCGGAAGTCCACAACCTGCTCTCACGTTTGATTGAAAATGACGCGCTCTAAGTATCTATTCTCAGTTCTAGACTTACTTCCCTGAACAGAAACTCTTTAGTCCTCTGTAACACTGGGGTAGGAAGCAGCCATGTTCCCCAGCCACCCACAGCTGACAACCTGGCCACTGGAGCAGGCTGTCAAAGTAAGGCCTGCGAGGTCGGAAGTTCCAGGCAGAACCCCAGCTTCTCCTACCGCCTAGGGCTTTCTGGGCAGCGCTACTTTAGATCAGTTACTTTTTTTGTTTCTTCTAAATAGCCGGCCGAATGCTCTTTTTCCAGTTCTGGCTGAGTTGTTAGCTTCAGCGGGGCAGGGATGCCTGCCAGGTACCTGGCTCCGTGAGCACCGCCCAAACTGGTCAGGCCAGTCCGCCCCATGGTGGTTTCTGCCAGGACGTGCCCGAGCGCGAGAGTGTGTATGTGTGAGTGTGTGTGTATGTGTATGTTAGAGATCCACCCTTCTCCCCAGCAACCCAGGTAGGTAGAAGGCAGCTGCGGGCACCAGCCTGGCAGTCAGGCCAGATGGGTGGAGCTGAATTAATCTAACCTGGAATTTCAACTTGGCCTGCACAACAGGTGAGGAGGGGAAAAAAAAAAGCAGCAGAGTGAACGCGCAGTTTGGCAACTTGGAAATATTCTTGTGCCTTGCCACTTGTCCTCCGGCTGGAAAATAACCCAGAGTAACTTCTCAAAGTGTCTGCACCGGGTAATGGGGCTTGGTTACGCCACGGCCCCCTCCATAGGCACTCCGAGCCCCTCCTGAACGCTGTCCTCCTCCGTTACCCTCCGCGACGCGCCCGTTCCCCCTCCTCTGGGAGGCAGGGCGGGGGTATCGGATTAGTCTTTGTTTTCGACGCGAAAGAGCCTAGCGCGGCGCGGGGGAGGCTCGCGATGGCAGGGCCCTGGGGTCCGCCTGAGTCGGGCGCTCGGCCGTGACCCCTGCGAAGGTGCTCCGCAGCCGGCCCGCAGCCTCTGCCCCTGCATACCCCTTCCTTGCCGGCCAGGCTGACTCGGTACGCAAACGCGCGATGTCCCCCATTGTCCTGCCTCGGAATGAGCGAGCGGCAGCAGGGAGAGGGGGGTCCGTCAGGGCCGGAGCTCAGGGCTCCCGGGGGCTCCGGGGCCGTCCCAGACCTCTTGGCCCCATAGGGAACGGCAGGAAGTGGGGACACCGGGGCCAGCTCGGCCGAGGGCCTAGGCTAGGAGGTCCGCGTGCCCCACCCCACGCGGCCCGCCTAGCCCGCCCGGACTGCAGAAGCGCGGGAGGGCTGGGGCCACTAGCCCGAAGGGGGCGGCCGAGTCCTGGGAGGGCCGACGCGGGGGTGGGGAGGTACTGCAGGTGCAAAGGCGCGTTGGCCAAGCCGGGCCCGGCCGCCACCCGCTTGTGGGCTGCCCGCTCCGTCCCCTCCCCCTCCGCGGGAACTCCCCCCTCGCGCAGCCCCCGGCCC